>NW_026928728.1:0-35882 GCF_032062105.1 Saccostrea cuccullata | reverse complement strand
AATTTGTTTGAACATCAATAAAACTAAACTCTAGATATTAGCATTTGAAAATTTGAAGCGGGCCCAATATGGCGGTTCCCCCTGTCAACTCCGACATTTCGCAATAGGGCTTTACGGAGGCAGCCGAGCGTTTGCTTGAACGAAAGTCACATAAGGATAAATGAAATTTAAAAGAATACTTTGATTGTCACGTCGTACTTACGTAGCAATTCTGTGGCAATCTTAGTTTTAATCCAAGGTCATCTCAAACGTCTTCTTTAATTGGTTTTGGTTAATTGTCAAAGAAAGAAACGACTAAATGTGCAAATGAAATAAGAAATCCAGTATCTTTTGTTGGGCACCAAGGAAAAACAGATCTTATATCATAGTTATAAGAAATAGTTTTTCAAGAAACAAAATCGATTTATATAGTAAGTATAAAGCTTATCCACTGTTTTCCCATGCACACTTGTGCCATATTAAACAAACAGAAGAGACAAAAATAAGAAAATCATATTTTAAAAAATAGTTTGGAGTTTATATTAACATTCTTTTCTCAAAGATATTCAAAGCTATTGAACATAAATGGCATCTAATTCCTTGACCGTCGTAGGGCGATACAAATTTTTTTAGCGAGCCATTTCTACCTTTTCATTAAGGTATAACTTATCGGGATAGTTCACATTAGGGATAAACAGGAAATTTTAAAGTTTAAAATAATAACCATTTCACTTCTTTAGTGTTACTTATCTAAATCCGATCTAGAATATGTACAATGTGTTAAATACACTGTCTAAACCTCACAATTTAGGCTATAAGAACGTTCTTTTTTTCTTATAATTTCATTGAAGCTATCAGACCTATTTACATTCCAAAGAAAAGGCGCGAAGATTTAATCGTGGCGTTTGGCGCGAATTATGAATAGTGGCACGCCTGTCATAGTTCCTAGACAGGTGTATTGTTGAAGAAGTATAAACAAAAATCATTTAGAACGGTTGACCCAGTAGCGAAATTAAAGCACGTTGGGATTAAAAGAGAAAAAAAGCACGTTGAATTTTCATGCTGGCTATCTGGATTCAATCCTCTTTGTGGCAAATTTTTTTTTATCACTTTTCAGTTCGATTTTAGATTTGTTTTTTCTCCTGAATCGGACGGAAGACCTCTCGTTGCTCGCAACGAGATCGTTTCTAGTTATTATTATTATTCTTATTTTTTAGACAAATTTTGTGCACGCGATATCTCGAGAACTGTTCATCGGTTGTTCATCAAACTTTCAGGGATGATGCGCTCTTATATGCCATTGTTACATTTGGAAGAATTTTGGAACAACTCGCTTTCGGTGCCAAGTTATGGCCATTTTCCTGATTTTAAAATGAAATTTTGTCAGTTCGAGATGTAAAAAACTACAAAAGATATGAACTGGAGACTTGTTGGAGAACATAGGGCATGACTTCTAGATATGCGGAATGTCCTTTTCGTGTGTCGTCAGTACTTCCGGTCGCTACCGGAAGCGATTTAAAAAAATCAAAATTTTGAACTTTTTTGTTTTTCATTATTTTTCTTTAATTTTTGTAGGGTTAATAGAGACTCTTTACAGAATGCGAAATATGTTATTTGTTTAAGAATTGAAGAAGCCAATTTCGAGATATTCTCATTTAAAAATTTGAAGCGGCGTTCCCGATAGCGTAATGGTTAGCGCGTTGGTTTCACGCGGGCGACCCGGGTTCGATCCCCCGTGTCTCCGCTTTTTTTTTTTTTTTATCCCTTTTTAGTTTGAGTTTACATTTTTTCAGAATCAGAATATAGTACAATGTATTTGATTAAAAGTTTATATATTTAAGTGGTAGATATTCGCATTTGAAAATCTGAAGCCCGTCCAAAATGGGGACTGTCTCTGACTAGCCAGTCAGAGTTTATGGAGTCAGCCATGCAATTAGTTGAATGAAACTACTAGAAGGATAAGAATGAAATGTGAGGAAATTATTGAAGTGTCATGTCACAGTTACGTTGCAATTCTGTTTCAAACCATAGGGTATCAGAGGTTTCTTCAAACGTCTACTTTGATTGCCTTTGTATGTATCTCAAAGTAGAAAACGATATGACTGCTAGTGAAATATTTCTTAGAACCTATTGTTTTGTACCACGGACAAATTATTCTCAACCATGGTTATAATCACATGTAATAGCTTTTCAATAAACTTGTCTGAATAATACAATCAATATATAGTAAGTATTACGTTGCCGTTGCTTATTTCCACACGTCAAATGCGATAGATAGAAAAGACAAAAATAAGCAAACAATTTCCTTTTGAAAATTGTTTAATGACGTTGATATATTTATTTTCTTATCCCATACTTTTCCGTCGTCTCAAGCCACGGTCCAGAGTCCGCATTTATAGCTCTCTCCTAGATGAGAGATGATCGTACATTTTGGCCGTGGTTTGCGATGATGAGTCTTTTCAGGATTGTGTAACTTATTGGGATAGTCCACTTTGGGGGTAAACAGGAAAATAAAACGTGGAAAAAAAATCATGACAATTTCACTACTTTGGTGTCAAATTCCAATATACGTATTGTACGGTGTAATTGATATACTTTCTTAATACTTTCCAGGCAATAAGAACGTTCTTTTTTTTCTTTTTTTTTAAATATTATTGAAGCTATCACATAAATATCGATGATTGCTGGTAAAATTGCGCTGGTGGTTTCCATATCGAATTTTAACGATTAAATCGATCTGGGTTTAATCTCGACTTTGTCTTAGTGTCTTTTTTATCTTTTCATCTAAATTTACGTTCTCATGTCTTTAAAATAGATGTGTCAGAAACAGTACTACCCGCACTTAGGTGTCTGTCTCTATATACACACTCCTTCATATTGGGCTTTTCAAGGAAAAAGTCAAAGTAAATCTATAATTTACACAGTATACAGTATGTATGAATTCGTCAAATGTTGAGCATAAAATTCTCAGGTGACCATGTGAGCTATGAGCCTGTTAATATATGTATTTCATATACTTAATTCATTACCAGTCTGAAAAGAAAGAATTTAATTTAATGATGTAAATTACATTTTTTTTTAAATTTGCCCATATTATAAATGCAACTTTTAAATTTACTTTCTCGACAACAACTAATATTATTTTAGTACAAAGCGTTTTTTGATGAATGTATCAAAATGTGCAAACAATTTTTTTTCAAAAAAACCTTTGAACATCCAACCCAATGAATTTGTCAATGCCCCCCCCCCTACACACACAAACACACTTTTTTTAAAAAATATGCCTAGATGGGAAAGATCTGTTAAAATGACGTTTGTTACGATAATTTAAAATTTGTTCTTGTACTCTACATGTTTGCATGTGTATACCTTATACCTTTTTGGAAATTTCTTCATCACATTGGTTTTGCCATGTTTGCGTCACCCATTATTATATTTTTAGATAGCACCACTCGGCACACCTCGGCCGTCTTGTACTTCATCTGATGAAGGCGACAGCCAAGGTTTGTCGAATGAAATAGCACCATGCTGGTGCAGTGTGTTGTGATATCAGTTGAAATAATTCATTTTGTGTTTTAACTGGATTATATTTCATGAACTTGGCAGGACATATTACAATCAGTAAGTACAAGTTTAAGTATAGATTGGGGTAAAATAAATCGTAATGCAGATGGTTAGGTTAAAGTTCAAAAAGCGTCAAAGATCATCGCTTGCTACAGTAGACGACAATCTCCCATGCAGAGTTGTCGTTCGTTCCTCTCTCAGACACCTCTGCAATGGGCTCGCGTCAAGATTTTTACATAACGTATAAAACGTGATATTTGCAGGATTTTTTCAAATTAAATTAATAGTTTCGGATTTATTTAGTAAATATCTATCTTAGACATATAAACCACAGAAATTTAATTATAATGAATTAAAACAAACGCACTATTTCTCAAGTTTATCAATGTGATATACGCGAGCCAACGACAGAGGTGAATGTATGAGCCGATGGTAGAGAGTGAGTAGACGACTTTAACATTTACAAAAGTTATTCCCCTTTGCGGAGTCAATGCGGGGTCAAACAGCGTAAGACACTTTTCCCCTCTATATGACCTTACCAACTTTATGAGTCAGTATCTCAAAAATAAAGTATGTAAATTGTATTAATATAATCATTACTTTTATCAAGTTGTCCCATATTCTGGTAATACAGATACAGACCGAAATTGAAGATTAAAAATATTTCCAGGTAACTACAAAGGAAAAAGTGGGAAAAATAAGCGTTACGCCGACAACGGGAGATAACTCTTAGGAAAGTGAAATTCGTCTATTCCACATTGTGGAGTTATCTCCCGTTGTGTCTCACACTTAAGTAAAAAAAAAAACAGCCCAGAATATTTCCTGAGAAGCAAGGAAAAGCAAACCAAATAAGAAAAAAACCAAAAAAGAAACCAAAACAAAATTAAAACAATGATGGTGGGTGTCCATGTTTTCTAAGGGGGTGGGTGGGGTGTCTAAAGTCAGTTTTATTTGCTTCAATTTATAGTCCTATTGAAATAACTCTACAATCAAATTGCCAGGGGGTGGGGCAATCTCCCTACACACTCTCTGTCCCTGAAATGACAACTGATCTTAATTGTGACTCCCAAATAGTAAAATATTTTTTTCATTTGACTACATTTTTTGTTTCTTGTTTCTTATTATTATGTCTGTCTGTTTGCTTGTCTGCAGAAACTTTGACCTTGTCCATAAGTTTTAAGTGGGTTGAGTTATAATGATATATACAATGATTTCCACATTTCAAAGGTAAATTCCTTGTGACAAGACGTTTTATTTGGGTACTACCAACTTTGACTTTTTGAACTCTTGACCTTGGAGTTTGACCCAAATTTTACAAGAAAAATACAAAATTTTAAACTTGGCCAAAGTTTTAACAATTGGTGCTAGGGTTTTTATGCTTAACATGCATGTGTATTCATTGTGAACTTTCAACAGGTATAAATATTTTTGACCTTGACACTAGAGTTTGGCCCACTTAAATCAAACTTTAACCTTGGCAATGACTTTTGAATAGGAAGTACTAGGGATTTCTCATTTCACATGTGTATTCCTTATGACAATTAAGACTTTCCTTTTGATACCAACAATTTTAAACCATTGACTGTGGAGTTTGACTTACATTTGATAAACTGGCATCAGTGTTTCACAAACACATCTTGTCTTAATTATTTTTAAGTGGCTGTGTCTCCATATGAGTGAAAAAACAAACAAAGAAAAGTATACATGTACATGTTTTTTATTCAACATATATACATCTGGTCATATCTCTTGTTATCCCTTGAATCAGAAATGATGATGTAACTATTCTAAAAATTGTTATCATAAGAGTTGAAAAGTTTGCATGTGCATCTTAAAATTGACAAAGTTCTGTGTTTGAATTAGCTATAGCAGTTTAACTTTACTTTGCTACTCTGACAAAGCACCTCAATTAAATATTTTCAATCATACTGGTTTCTGAAATGTATTTTTTTCAACAATAAAGACATGTCATACATGCCCAATCTGGCTCATACTTCACCCACAGAGTGCCCTTGGATATTTGATGTGTAGTGATCTTGAACAATGTTCCTAGGTCAAAGGTCAAGGTCATTGCAAAATTATATGAAAAATCCTTGTCTGGAGCATATCTTCTCTCCCTTGGCCCAATCTGGCTCATACTTTACCCACAGAGTGCCTTTGGGTAAATAGTCTCGTTTTCCCCAGACTCTCGCTCTCGAGACTTTGCCCAAGCGAGAGTCTGGTCTGATTCCTATTTAATTTTTGTAACCAGTAGAGGTCGCTAAACCGGCAAACAAGATGGCGACTCCCATGAAAATACATGTGAGAATTTACTTTTTAAACAAAGATATGTGTCTTTTTTTAGTTCCTTGTAAAGCAGACAGAGATATTTTATTATAAAACCAGATAAAAGTAAAGGCGCAGCCTCTGACTTTTTAAGGAATACAGATCTTAGCATCAAAGAGAATATATTTATCAGCCAATGAAAATCCATACCGATTTCTCGGTAAGCCTCGATTTGAAATTACAAAAATTAAATAGGAATCAGACCAGACTCTCGCTCGGAAGTCTCGAGAGCGAGAGTCTGGGGTAAACGAGACTATTGGCTAAAGGATGTGCAGTGACCTTGATTAATATTTCTAGGTCAAAGGTTAAAGTTATAGTAGAACTATCCATGAAAAATCTTTGTTTGTAGCATATCTCTGCCCTTTGTCCAACAAGGTTCCTACCAATTTCACAGAGTGCCTTTGGATGAAGGGTGTGCAATGATGTTGAACCTTGTTAAAGATTTAAGGATAAGGTCATATCAGAATCATATCATTATTATAAATATGAAAAGTCCTTGTCCTGAGCATATCTTCTCTCCCTTTTGTCCAGTGTGGCTCATACTTTGGGTGAAGAGTTTGCAGTGACCTTGAACCATGTTAAAGGTCTAAGGATAAGGTCATAGCAGAATCATTATTATTAAATGAAAAGTCCTTGTCCAGAACATATCCATTATTAAAAATAAATCTTTTAATTAATATTAAATGCCTTACTTTCATTTTTAAGAATCCATGTTATATTTTTACATGTAGGTGTCTTTAATATGAGCTAGCTTATGTAAATCTTGTGTATCGAATCAATTGAGATATGTTAACTCCATATGCAGATGATGAAGGTATATTGCTGCATAAGTAAGGGAAGTTGACTATAGAAAAGTTAAAGTCATCACATTTATCATAAAGCTTGGTCGTTGGGTTACCGTTAAAAATTACTTATTTTTCAAGTAAAATATGCAAATATGAAACAAATGCATCAGACTCTGTAGTATCTTTTCTAATTAAGGTCATGTCAGAGGTCAAATTTGAAACAACTCTAGACTTATATACAATAATTTTGCAGGCAATGATTTGATTGGTTGATAGAATTTGACCTCTGACATGCCCCTCTATGGGATGTTTTTAGATGTTAGTGTAGTGTAGCGAGTATGCGAGTGGATCTAACATCTAATTTTAATTTGATTGGAATGGTAATTACCAATGTTAATTGACAATACATCATCAATATTTCTAAATATCAAGTTGAAGGCCACAGCAAGTGTTTTTCCTTTCAGCATAATATTTTGCAAAAACTCTGCTTCATGTGAATACAAAAATACGTCTGCTAAAAAGAGGGCACAATTCGTACCCATGGGAGTTCAAAAATATTGTTGGAAGACCAGGTCTCCAAAAACAACATAGATCATATTGTCAATTTAAAACTCAAGCATCTTTTTTATGTCGACTTTAGAGTACTTGTGTGCACAATCAGAATGTTTTTATAAAAATAATTTTGCAAATGCCAAGGTAAGTATACAAATTCCATTTTTATTGAAAAAGCATCTGTCAATGATATATCAAAAAGACCAGGCTATAGGATTTGATGTCTTTGACATTCTAGAAAATTCAAAAGATCGAGGACTGACGAAAACATGATTTTTAATCAATTACATGTAATTACTATTATGACTTTGTGAGTCAATCTAAATATATATATTGTTTTTGACATCATTTAAGACTTATTGTGATACTTAAGGTAGGTCCGTACTTTAAGAATTTTCTGTCAAACTGATAATTTTTCAATTTGAATACCTTGAATAAGTCTTAAACTAACTAAAACACCCATAAAAGGCATATCTTTGCAGGTTAATTTTCATACAACAGGTCTCAGAGCACATACCTCTAAAAACTCAACAGCCAAAATTGAACATAAAAAAGTGTGATATCATATTTCTCTTAGTTATGCAGCAAATCACATCAAATTTATGTTAAAACTTATGAAGATCAAAAATATTCATTTGCCAAACATTAACAAATTGATGTTGAGTCTGTCCATGTCTTTCAGGAAAAAATCTCAAAATATCTTTATTTTTTATAATTCTCAAAATTCAAACTGTTTAGATGCCATTTTTTCTTTAAAATTATTAAGAATTATATCTAATGTTAACAAAAACACATACTTTATTATGGTTGACCAGAGAATTTTTAACAAAACAGTCTTTTGAAGACGTATACCCCCATTTTTGGAATATCAAATTTTTCAATTATTCATTGCAAAATTTTTAAAAAGTAAAAATTAAATGGATGGTATAGGCTCTAAATCAATAATATAGATCTCAGGTTAGTTTGCTTAAAAGAAAATTAAAAAGATTTAGGTCCATAAAAGCAAGTAAGAATTTTGTGTCTGTGTATTAATTACTAAATGACATATAGATCTTATGGACAGAGTGCAAAGTGTTAATTTCCATAAATAATGTATATTAAATGCTTTGTATGCACAATAACACTATAATAAACAAATATATACTTGTTAAATCATTTTCAATCACCCAAAAAGATTTTATATCAACAGACAAGTGAGAATCAGAATTTTATATTGATGTGTAAAATTAGAAGCGGATCCGTAAAAGTGTGGGCCTTCCTTAAGGAGTAAGTAATGAAATCTAGCGTGTCTAGTGTACGCATTTTGTAGTTTATTTGCAAAATTAAGTGTTTTTGTTTTCTTTCCTTTCCCCCTTAATTCTTTAAGATAATGAGCAATCAAATGGTTAATTTTCATATGGTAAAGAGAGTAATTCTGTTATTGAGATTTAGATTTGTTAATATCGGAAGTCTTAAAAGGCAGCTGAAGATTTCTTTGTGAAAATCACAGTAATGAATAAAGATAATTAAGATAAGAAAAAAAATGTGCCAAAACACTTTTATACAGAAGTGAATAAAAAAAAGTAATGTTTGATACTGTTTTCTTGTATCAATGATTCATCTGCTATGTTCAAAACATGTTCTAGTCTGGACTCTTCAGCTTTTCAAAGATTTTATGTCAAACCAAGTATAACGAAAAACACTGACAGTAAGCAAAACATTGTTTTTGTTCATGTTCTTTGTTTATATAATTTACCACAGACAAATATGTGTAATGTCTACTTCAATGACCCTTATAACATAATTATATATGCTTTCATCTTTGTTCATGTTGCTGGTGACTTGACTTTTATTATAAAAATGAATCTTTCTTGTGCAACTAAAATATATATTTGTATTAGAAGCATGAAAACCATTTCTTTATAATACATCCCAATTGTGATAATACAGGTATCATTTAAAACTCAAATTAAATGATCAATGTACAAAATAAGTAATTTTTTAGCAAGATTTTGTTTGATTAACCTCCTCCGTAATCTTTTCATGTATGAAACAACAAATTGCAGTTCAGGAATGATATTGAAAAAAATCTCATCAGACAATTTTCTCCCCTCAAGACAATTTTATACGTTTTAAATGATTAATTTAAAAAATTGTTTTGATCTGAATTATTGTTTTGAAAATTGTATTAAACATCGATGCTTTGTAAAACTGTCAAATTTATTGAAAATACAGAAATCATGAAATTCCCGATTAGCTGTTATTTACTTCGTTTTGAAATGCACTGTTACAGCGTCATGATAGCTGTAATACACTGGCATGATTTCTATATGAACTTCCATTTCTTTTGTAATATATACATGATCCAGTATAGTATCACCATCTGTTGTAGCAAGGTTTACTTTCTGCTTGAAACCGTTAGTCTCCAACATCTTTTGAATCGGTCCTTCCAATGTAGCGTCTTCATTGAAGTCTCCAAGTATTAGGCATTTAGAATATTGTACTTTAAAGAAATCAATAACCCTCTGAAAGTGTTGTAGAAAACATCTGACATTGAGTACACTTGGTCGATATACAACGATGATAATAGTATTTTCTTCGCAAAGTTCCACGGCCATTCCCTCAATATTATTTTTGGACAAAACATGAACTAAAGCCTTTTCCTCTCTTTTCTTGTAAATACCAACACCCCCACCTTTTGCTGTGCGAAGTTTATCCAAACATTCCACACTTTCATCATAAGACTGCTCCCTTGTAGTGTGATTGAATTCGAAGTCTTTGATTTCAAAGGCTTTAGTACAGTCATTGTCTGTCAACCATGTTTCTGTTACACATAAAAAGTTTGCATGAAGAAATCTGGTATCACTTTTTAGGTCTTGAACATGTCCTCTTAAACTCTGCACATTAAGTAAGACAATAGTTTTGAATTTTTCAGTTTCTGTGGAGATATTTGGGAAATCGTGTTCGGTGATTAATTTTTCCATCTTACTCAGTGCTGATTTCACATCTGGATTGGCGTAAATTTTTTTCTCCAGTGCATTTTCATCTCCTGTTTCTATAAATAAACCATTCTGGGAAGTGACACGACTAATAGCAACATATGCCTGTCCTGCAGCGAAAGTACGATCTAAATTTACTACAACACTGTTTGTTGTCATTCCTTGAACTTTATGCGCTGTGCATGCCCATGCGAGTTTCAAAGGAAATTGATGTCTAACAACACTCTTTGTATTTTTCTCTTTGATATCTTCTTGTATTCTTTGAATAAGGACTTCATTTCCATGTGTTCCTTTTCCCTGCAGTCTCCCAATGTCTTTACAATCAAACATTACTTTAATGCTATCTACCCTATTTCTTTGCTCAGCTTTTCCAAAATCGATAGCTGAAATATGCCCCATTGCACCATTTACAAGGCCATCTTCAACGTTAATATTTCTCGTCAACATCACTCTAGCATTCACAGACAACAGCAAAGTAGCTGATAGTCCATCTGTTCTTGTTCTAATGAATGGTTTCTCGCATAAGGTAAGCTTTCCTGTAGTTTTGTCTTTCTGATAATCTTCTGCAGTAATCTCCATCAGTTCTTCACAGTTAGTATGCAACATCTTCAGATTATACTCATTGGCTTCATTATTTGTAGGATACACATGCAAAACGTCATCTGGTCCATCTCTAATACATTCTTTCAACATTGTTTTTGCCTCTTCTGATAGAGGTTCTGTGATCGTTCTAATTCGTAGTGAATTTAAAACTGATGCAAATGCAGCATCGTCTCGTTGTCTCATTATTTCGTCCAACTCGATGATTTTGAAAAAGTCTAACCAGTAGTCTACTGGATATTCCCCATTTTCTTTGTACAATATTTCTAGTTTTCGTTGTTTCACTGGTGGTAGTTGAAAGAAATCTCCAACAGCTATAACCGAAATACCACCAAATGGTTCTTTGCATTTTCTGATTTGGACCAAGCGTTCGTGTATATAATATAGAAGTCGTTTAAAAACCATGGAAACTTCATCAATAATAAGAATCTGCAATGATCCTAATCTTGTTCTCATTGCACTCAAACTTTGTTCTTTCAGAGGTTCATATGGAATGGGAAGAGCTTTCGTTAAGGAAAATACGTGATGAATTGTGCTTCCCCCAATATTAAAAGCCGCTGTTCCAGTAAAAGCTGTTAGAAGAACTGACAAATCTGTAGGAGACAAAACTGTTTTCTCAAAAATTCGAGAGGCTTCATACTGTATGGTCTTGATTAAGTGGCTTTTACCTGTTCCTGCACCTCCAGTAATGAAAATATGTAATGGTTCTATTTTCTTCCCACCTACTTTTTTCAAACACCACTCACGAACTAAATAGAAAACTTGTTTTTGTTTTTCATTCAAACTTCTCAATAAAGGAAGCATTTCTTGTCTTGAGCTAGAATACTCTCTTATATGGTATATAAATTCTGAGGAGCCGTCATTTTCGATTTCATTAGTTATCTCTGGTTCTTTGTTTTCAGACTGCTCAATTCTCCTCTTTTCGTTAAGACATTCTTCCCGATTTCTTTCAGTCTCCGAACAAAGATTGGCCCAAGCATCCTCAGGTTCACCACAAAGTTCTAAAATTTCTTGAGCATTTTCAAGGGCATCCTCATTCTTTGAGAAACTACTGCGGTTATTTTCCACCACATTCCGCACTGATTGCAATTTGTTTTCAGCATTCAATTTGACAAATCCGTTTTCAAAAAACGTCTGGTAAAACTCAAATCCAGGTGGTTTTAGTTGATCTTGGGTCAAATATGGAAGGAAAAGCTGAAGTATTGATTGATAATATTTTTCTGATGCATTTTCAGGGTTGAACCTTGGATATCTTATAACAGCTGGTTTACCTCTAGTTCTTTTCTGCACGTAACCATTTCCATTTTTCAATTCATACACTCCTTCTTTTTCTCCCTGAGGAATCTGAGACTTCGCCAAAACACGGAATTCAGAGCAAAATTCTGCAAGGCACATTTCGGGAAAAGGGTGTACATCAGGTCGACTTTCATACCTTTCCACTATATTTGTCATCCAAATGCTGTCATCATCTTCTTCCATTTCATTTTCATTCTTTGACGTTTTTCTCATTTGTGCAAGAGGTTTACTCAAACGAGTCGGATTTTCACCCACAGGAACAAAAACTACTTTTCTTGAACTTTCTTTCATTTTTAGATTGCAAACTCTGTATACCGATTCCTGGGCACTGACCTCTCTATGGTTGAGATAAGCTGATCCAATCTTCCTTATCGTTTGTCGAGCATTCAAATTTCCCTCTGCGGATTCTACTTGAGTTTGTTTCAACAACATTCCCATTTCCCGTTCCGATTTTGAAATGTACGAAATAATGTACACAATGCAGCTAAATGGGTCAAGGATGTACTGTATATCCATATTAGCATCCCAGCATTTGAGAAGACATGTGTTGTATTGATTTGTCCACATTTCATCTGGATTTCGTTTTAAGATAGTACTTGTTTTTGTAGATAATGCCCTATGTGCCATTTCATAAACATCTTGTGATAATTGCAAATTTCTGAAAATTTCCTCAGTTGTTTTGCATCCATTCACATCATCAAGAACTTCATTCCAAACACGCAATAAAATATCTTTTGCCTGAGATTTACATAATTTTCCGTCACTCTCAGAGTCCTCAACATCTTCCTCACACTGCTTTGTTATGAAAGTTCTTTCTGATGGTGGTCTTGGAAAGTGGAACCTACATTCTGTTCCCTTTTTCCTACATGATTTTGAGTGATTCTTGCTATGTTGCTGAACACCTAAAACAATTCCCCGCAATTCTGCGTCATCATTTTCTGAGGGTAGAGCACATGTGATATATCTATCAATGAAATCACAAACAGTTTCTTCCTCATCTTCACCAAATTTTGGTGCATTTTCAACCCAGTACAAACAGTGCATGTGCGGGGAGCCTCTTTGTTGAAATTCTACTCTCACAAAAAAGTCAATAACATTCCCTATTGGTTTTGATGGTGACAATATGACATGCCTTTGAAACATATGAAATCTATGTTCAAACATTCTAGCCACAGTAACTGGATTGCTTCTTAAAACTTCACTTTTTTCTGACCAGTCCAATTCAGATGGGGATCTAGGATCATTCTCATGATGCAATATTGATCCAATAATTTCATCCCACCGAAACTCTGCAGCAGAAAATGAACAAAACCATGTTGGGATGCCTAACTGTCGAAGCATAGCAAAAAGATCTTTCTGGGTTGCTGACCAATATGCTGGAGTCCCACGAATAGGTTGCATAAAGCGTAAAGCCTCGTCATTTCTTAGGAGTTTTGAAAGAACATCTGGATTTTGCAGCATTTCAGATGTAACTGTTTTCCCATTATCAAGCTTTGATAGAGACTTCCGTATTGAAATTTGTGTTTTTTCAATTACTTGGTTCAATTCTGACATGTACTGAGAGAAGAATATGTAATTTGTGTCTTTTGCAAATCTGTTATCAGAATTCATCAGTCTGTTGTTTAAATACCTTGAAAGTGTTATCTTCACATCTCGGTCTTCATTCCAAGAAAAGTTGCCACTTGGAAATAAATGTGGAAAGGTCTTTGCTTCGTTTCCTTCTTCCTGCAACATTCTGATTGGATTTTTCCCTTCCGCTGGGGCTATATTGTAAACATCATCAAAGTAATGATCAAGAACTTCCTGTGCAACATCCACGGGCTGTAAACATGTATCAGTTACAACCTCTTGATTCTCTTCTCTATCTTCTCTCTGTATCATTTCCTCATCTACAGATTCAGTGGACTCATTCGATAACAAATCATTTTTATCACCATAGCCCTCCCATGTGGTATTGATCATAATGTCTTGGTACCATTTGTTCTTTTTCTTTAAATAATCAAGAGCCACCATTATGTGATTTGGATCAACAAACTGGTATTCAAATAGCCCTTGTAAGCTAGCCTACGTTTCAGCTTAACTCTTAATAATAAATTGTCATTCTCATTTCGGGGTAAACTTGTCGCCTTTTTCATATTTGATGGCACACAAACAACGGGTCCATGTACATTCTTTTGACCACCTTGTGGAAGAGCCATCACTTTCATAAATGGAATATGTAAGGCAATCAGGTGCTGTTCTAAACTGTTTAAATTCCTCAATTCACTTGGAATTTCTTCTAGCGACATCTTATTTGCTGCTGCCTCTGCCGGTATTTTGCCATTCAATATTTTTCTATGACAAGTAAAACATATCCACATTGATGACTGTGGGCAAGGCTTCGGGCATGTCAATGTACAATCATGAATATATTTCTTCTGTATGCATGTCTGTGCAATTTTATTTGCTTGTTGTCTTTCTACATACATTTCAAATGTACATCCTTGGACTTGATGTTCAAATAATAAACGATCACAACAGCAACAAGAGTACTCTGGGCCATTTTTTACGCTTTCTTTAAACATTTTCAAAACTTCATCTTCATCTGCCAGCTTCAATTTCAGTGCATATCTCTGATTCTGAACATTCTCTTTCTTCTTCTTTTTCTCATCAGCACTAAGATAATTTCTTTTACTAGCCATTTTTACCAAATGTCTATGTTCATCATCTCTTTGGTACTTCTCTATACTCCTTTGTTTAACATTCATTCTGTGCACGTCATCATTCTTGTACTTCTCTGTACTCCTTTGTTTAACATCTGTTCTGTGCACATCATCATTCCTGTATTTCTCTACACTCCTTTGTTTAACATCTGTTCTGTGCACATCATCATTCCTGTATTTCTCTACACTCCTTTGTTTAACATCTATTCTGTGCACATCATCATTCTTGTATTTCTCTACACTCCTTAGTTTAACATCTAATCTGTGCACATCATCATTCTTGTATTTCTCTACACTCCTTAGTTTAACAACTTCTCTGTGCTCTATATCTGAACTGTATTTCTCAATGCTTCTTTTCTTTTTGCTTTGTCTGTACACATTGTCTGTTATATATTTTCTTTTGCTGGATTCCTTGACTTTTAACTTGTGTTCTGCATCCAAAGAGTATTTCTTTTGTCCACACTCCTCTATATTTACTTTTGTTTCCTTGACTTTTAACTTGTGTAAAGTTCATTGTTTTACTTTTGTTTGGTAAAGTTCTATACCTATTTATTCCATCTGCAAGTGCCCTTAATCTAAATTTCAGGTCTGTTTTGTACTTAAGTTTTGCAGCTTTCGATTTCATTTCCCTGTTATTTGCATTCTTTTTTGGAGATAAATTGAAACGCTTGGCCCTCATGCGGTTTCGATTTCTAAGTTTTTTTCCGTACCAGTCCTTGCCAAGAAATTGAGATTTATCGGATGTTGCCATTAACCTTTCCATTTCTTTTCCAGCAACCCTAACCACTACATTATAATGATTCTGATTTTCATGATCTAAATAGATTGACCCTGTGGATTGAACATTTGTCGAAGGATCAATCAGTTGTCTTGAATATGTAACCCACTTTTTCTCTGTATATGTATGTACATCAGTTTGCAACAGATGACAGAGTGCAAGAATTTCTATTTCAGTTGTCCATGAACCAACGTTACACATATCTGTTACAGACAAGTGATTTTCTACAGAACATTCTGCACTTCTTACGAAAGGTTCAAACAATGTTCTATTGTGCATTAGATGCTGACATACTGCTAATCGTATTGGGTAATGATAATCCTCCACACCAGTCAAACAAAATGAAATAGCCCTAAAGAAACAATTTCCATCCCCTGTAATTTCAACACACTCGAGAGGTGCTCCTATTTCTTGCATATGGTGATTCTCTTCATCATAATCAATTCTATTTGAGTGTGGTATTCCCATAACCTGACATAGCTGTACTTTCATACTGTGAGAAAGTGGCAAATAACTAATATCATGACTTTCACTGCAAATATATTCAACATCATCATCTGCAACTGACTGAAGACTTGCAGTTAAAATGTTCGTGTTTTCTTGAAAGATTGATGTCGAGTCTGTATCTCGATGTGCAACTTCCTTTTGCTTAATTTCAACATCAAATTGATCAGTAGATACAAAGTGCCTAATTGAACAATCAACACCTGTTACTTCACATTCAGTGGTACCAGAAAAACCCATTGACAATGCTAATGATAATATGTGATTATAAATATCATCAACAGATTGATAAAGTATCCTTGTACTCTTTCCATTTAAACTCATATATCCTAATGACGATCTTGAGTGTGAATCAAATGTAAAGTAACCATCTTCTGTTTTCCCAACCAAAAACGTATTTCCTCTGAAGCATACAAAACATCCACTTGTTTCTCCTAGGGCAATTTGCAATGCACTTGAAAGGGAATATGCATTAAATTCATCTAAGTTTGGCTCTACATCTGACAAATTTATCAAGCTGCATAAAGGTTCATGAACTTTGAACTCAAATGGTGTATTGAAACATTCTAAAAACTGGGGCAACTCATCAACTAAAAGGTATCTACTAACAATAGTTGAACTACGCTGCAAATATGTATAAAGTTCATCACCTGTTGCTAACACTTTATTCATATCTGAAGTTGTCCATTGTTTCACATTCTTTAGTTTATGGTATGCCAATGCTGCCAAGGAGTTTGCTACACATTGTGTTCCTGCATTTTCACCAAACATTAAGTCACCTTGATGAAAAGAACCTTGAACAGAAACCTTGAACATTGTTACTGGTCCATCATCACTAATACATGCACATTCAACATCATCTTGTCCATCAGTACATGATTTCTCCATTCTACATTCTGATTTCTCCATTCTACATTCTGATTTCTCCATTCTACATTCTGATTTCTCCATTCTACATTCTGATTTCTCCATTCTACATTCTGATTTCTCAATTCTACATTCTGATTTATTGTTCCCATTTCTATTGTCTATATTCTCAATTTGTTCATATAAATTCGTTTCAGTTCTCTGTTTAAGACTCGTTTGAAAATCCGTTTGAAAATCCGTTTGAAAATCCATTGCATCATTTTGTATCCTGCTGGACTCATCCCCCTGAGAGGATGACATATCCAGCTGCGCCTGACCTGCTGAGCCAGACACGTGCACGGTGTCCGGCTCAGGTACCCTCGGTGAGGTACAAACCCACGGTGGGGAGTCAGGGGACGGTGCCATGCCTCCGTTTCGGGCACACAGACGACTTCCCTGAGAAGATGCGTTACTCAGGGCAGTTGGTTGCATTTTCTCACGAGGAGAGGCCTGCAACCTGGCCAAGGGTTTTTCCTCAAAAGGAGGCAACCCTATAGAGCCTTGACCCGGAAAATGACCGGGTGGAACTGACACAGTTCCGTCTACCATCCCGCAAGGAATGGCAGAGTCTGGTGGTGCATCATCAGTAGAAGCATCTGCTGAGGGGAGTGACTGCTCCTGCCTCTTCTTTCTCTTATACAATTTCTCTTTGAGTCTTTTTTCTCTACCACACAAGCTCTTTTTTCTCCGCATCTAAAAAATAAAGAATATAAATTCTACAGTGATCAATCTTGCATTGTATTCAAAAGCACATTTGTCCCAATCCAACAGTCGTTTCTTATCTCCATCACGAAAGAGTTCCACTAAGTTAAGAAATTGTGATATCTAATATTATCTTACATAGTTTATGTTTCAAAAAAATTATGCCAACTTTGATTCTAAGATTTCAATGAATTTTCCATTCCTTAAAATATTTGTTTATCCATCCCCTGTTGTGTAAGGATTAATTACAAGAAATATTGCATCATCGATAGATTTCTACACTGGTTCTGTTAGACCTTGTCAAATCCCTATCATATTAAACAATATCAAATTAGTCTTAACAACATAATTTATTCCTAATTAATTTTGAAATAAGACGCTGGCCATCAAATGACATATGCTCCCTAACCCCCATAAAATTAGTTTTAAAATTAATACAGACTTATTCAGTGTAATTAAAACAGGCTAGCCAACATGAGCTATTTATAATCAAAGAAGCTGACATTTGCACTATTCCCAAGAGATAACACGCTGTGTTTGTGAAACATTATGCGCCCGGTGGCAACAAAGTTACAAAAAAAATATTTTTAGCATAGAGGTCACAGTAAATGTCACAAGGTCATTGATATTAATGTTATTTGAAAGACCTTTAGTAGTGGTGTATGCATACCAAATATGAAGTCTGTATCTCCTATGGTCTAAAATTTATGGCAAAAGTTCGATAATAGCTATTTTTAGCATTAAGGTCACAGTCAATGTCACAAGGTCAATGACTTTGGTGTCATTTGTATAAGCTTTATTAGTGAAATATGCATACCAAATATGAAGTCTATATCTTCTATGCTTGGAAAGTTATCGCAAAAGTTTGAAAAAGCTGTTTTTAGCATGTAGGTCACTGTCAAGGTGACAAGGTCATTGAACTTGGTGTCCTTTGAAAGAACTTTATTATAACACCTGCTTGATCAGAGATGCTTTACCAGTTAGCTCCTCACACTGAAGTCATTAATTTCTCTTTAATTTGACATGCAGTTTTATGTTATAAAAATTTTTCTTGACAAGTGCTTGATAAATACACTCACGGGAGAAGTGGAATTTTTCTAACATACATTATATTTGTTATAGACTGCTGTCAAGTAGGGTATATGCTGAAAAAATTGAGTATTTCTTGATACAACACCTTTTTAATAAGAATAGTTCAGTACTCTTACATTTTTGGGAATGTGTAAAAGAATAGCAAAAAGACACTTTCCTTTTTTGATTTACTTAAATTAAAGGACACAGTGAACTAGGTTACCTTCTCTCTAAGATGCATAATATTAATTGGCCAAGTTTGACGATTGTAAGTCGAATAGTTTCTAGTCATGGGTCGGAAAGGATTTCTTCACATTTATCTATAACTTCTTAATTATGGGTCAGAGTGACCTTCTTTTTGTGTACGACACACCTTCTACCCAGGATGTATAAGCTGACAATTTTTTATAATTCTAGGCCTTATAGTATTTAAGTTATGAGCTGGACAGGAGAAAATCTAATAAATGAACAGATGGACGGACATGAAGCCTATAACTAATTACATCCCATGTTAAGATGGGCATATAGTAACTGATGCATTATGATATAAATTATGTATCTTATTGTAGTTTTCTTGTGTGCCAAGTTATATTGAAATCAGACCAAAATTGTAGGAGGGGTAGCATTTTGAAAAATTGTTTACAGACAGACAGCTAGACTGACAAACGGACCCCTTATTACCACATAAGCTCTTTGATTTCTGACCATTAGGCCAGCATTTTTTTATTTTTAGGTTTACGAACATCAGAATGAAAAAGTCCCGTAGGAGGAGGAAATAAAAAATAAATAAAATTATATTTTGGATACATTATCGACTTTTCTACATTAATTTTTGCTTCTTTTTGTATGCTCTCCTAACAGGCTTCTTGCCACTGGACACATAAGGGTCACAAAGGGGAAAATACAACCTTTAATTGTTTATTTCATCATCTACCAGTTGGGTGCAGTGATATAAATCTTTTGATGTTGGACAAAATACAGATTTTTTTTAAAAAAATCAATTTTTAAATCTCTTTTAATATATCTTCATTTTTGTTTTTAGTGTGTGTTAGGTAGAAATTATTCTAAAATATTAATATACTCGAGACCTATAAAAGTAATAATTCCTTTCCTAAAACAGACAGGGAGTATTCCCAAGGAGTATTGAGGAGTAGGGTTGAATTTTTTTTAAGTGTAAAATAATTTTTCTGGCTGCCATAAACGATACTACATGCCTGTATATATCTGTATATTCTTGTTTTTAAATAGTTGAAATATTTTATTTCTTTAGGCTATTGTTTATTTCTTGCTCAAATGGACTTAACTTCTCCCATAGTTTTATTCATTACATCTAATGCATAAGCGATGCTTTTCTGAAGAATGATGCTAAGACTGTAAGCTATGACAGAAACCTAAACAATGTCTCTGACAATAGCTACCATGGGCAGTTTTAAACCTGTGGGAGGAAAATAATTTACTATTACAGACAGTTACTTTTGAATACGGATACATAATTATCTCACCAACATGTCTCTTTGCAACAAAGTCGTCAGCATTTTATTGTTCTCTGAATGGGTGAAACGTTTTGAATGGCACTCCTATCGATAAATATTTACATTAAACCAAGCTTTAGTGCTGCTATGGACTTGACACAAATCTCCCTTCATTACCCGCCACGTTGATTTAAAACCGGAAGTACGAGTTCGTAAATTTTGAAATCTCGATCCCGACTCAAATTTGACATCGGAAAGAAAAAAATTCTGTTTTTCTCAATTTTATTTTTTTTCTGAAAATTCAAAAACTTGAGCGGCGGGTTTGTAAACCTAAAAATAAAAAAATGCTGGCCTTAGAGCTAAAAATTGATGCTGTCCTCTGTGGCAAAATATCTATCAGTATATGAAGTTTTATAAATATATTTTGAATAGTTTCCTTTAATTAAACTGTGCTTTAAACTGAGCTAAACACAAAGTGCAATTGTAGGACAGATGGAACTAGAACTGTCCAATTGGGACAAAATACCCCCCGCTGGGTTTTTCAGAAGTAAGTTTTTGCATAATAAAGATATGTATCAAACACGAATTATAAAATTTTTTCTTCCAGTGACCTTGAACTTCACAAATGACCTTGGGTCAAGGTCATGACACACCCATAGGTCATGGGCAATCTTTGTGTGAAATGAAAACCTACCAAGTTTATCCTTAAGAAAAATATGGACCGGACACGAATTATTAAATTTTTCTACCAGTGACCTTTAACCTCACCAAATGACCTTGGGTCAAGGTCATGACACACCCTTGGGTCATGGGCAATCTTTGTGTGAAATGAAAACCTACCAAGTTTATCCATAAGAAAGATACAGACCGGACACGAATTATGAAATTTTTCTTCCAGTGACCTTGAACTTCCCAAAATGACCTTGGGTCAATGTCAAGACACACCCTTGGGTCATGGGCAATCTTTGTATGAAATGAGAACCTACCAAGTTTATCCTTAAGAAAGATATGGACCGGACACGAATTATTAAATTTTTCTACCAGTGACCTTGAACTTCTCCAAATGACCTTGGGTCAAGGTCATGACACACCCTTGGGTCATGGGCAATCTTTATGTGAAATGAAAACCTACCAAGTTTATCCATAAGAAATATACAGACCGGACACGAATTATGAAATTTTTCTTCCAGTGACCTTGAACTTCCCCAAATGACCTTGGGTCAAGGTCATGGCACACCCTTGGGTCATGGGCAATCTTTGTATGAACTGAGATCCTACCAAGTTTATCCATAAAAGATATGTGTCAAACATGAATTTTGAAATTTTTCTCCCAGTGACCTTGAACTTCCCCAAATGACCTTGGGTCAAGGTCATGACACACCCTTGGGTCATGGGCAATCTTTGTGTGAAATTAGAACCTACCAAGTTTATCCATAGGAAAGATATGGACCGGACACGAATTATGAAATTTTTCTTCCATTGACCTTGAACTTCCCCAAATGACCTTTGGTCAAGGTCATGACACACCCTTAGGTTATGAGCAATCTTAGTGTGGAGTAGTAGATTCTAATGTCCCTCTGTAAGAAAGATATGGACCGGACACAATTGCACAGACAGACGGACAGACAGACAGACGGACAGACAGACAGACGGACAGACGGACAAGGTGATTCCTATATACCCCCCCAAACTTCGTTTGCGGGGGGTATAACAACCGAAGGCGGACATGAAGAGTGCTATATGCCCTGGCTATATTATGTGGGGCATAAAAAACTAAAAATTAAGATTTTAACTTAAAAAGGAAAGAGATGTGTTTGTTAAACACTATGCACCCGGCGGCAACAAAGTTCAAAAAAGCTATTTTTAGCATATAGGTCACGGTCAAAAGGTCATTGTCTTTGGTGTCATTTGTAAGAACTTTATTAGATTAAGTGGAGTTTGCATACCTAATATGAATTCCCTTTCTCTTATGGTTCAAAAGTTATGGCAAAAAGTCAAAAAAGCTATTTTTCATATCGGTCACAGTCAAGGTCACAAGGTCATTGACTTTGATGTCATTTGAGAGAATTTTATTAGTGCAGTATGCATACCAAATATGAAGTCTCCAGCTCTTATGGTTCGTAAGGTATGGTGAAGGTTAAAGTTCACAACAGACAGACAGACAGACAAACAGATAAACAGACAAACAGACAGGACAAAAACAATATACGCCCTGCATCTGTCGATCCGGGCGCATAAAAACTATGCTTGCACATTTAACAAGTATAAAATTCTATTTCTTTGAATTAATTTTTTTTTTTACACAAGTCCTGTACTCTCAAACATTTAAAAAATACAGTAGAATCCAAAGCATGCTAGCCAAGAAGAGGGTATCAGCCATCTGTATGTAAACAAAGTGGTTGCAAGTGTTAATTTGTTGTACAGGGAGTTTTAACCCACTTATACAACTTGACAATTGTTGATTAAAGTAAGTTTTAATTGTCAAGAAGTTGGGAAACTACTACGCATTAATACCATTTCAAGATGAGTTTGCTCCTGAGAACTTTGGATTTATGAGTGTGCAACAATTTTTAAGTCAAGCTTTAAGGTCAAAGTCACAGGGTCAAGGGCTAATGAGATATAATGTACTTGTCAAACATTAAAATTAATTTTGTAAACTTTTCACATTTTTGACTTCTCAAGAACAACTTGGCCAATTTTAACCAAACTTGGTACAAACCATTCTTGGATAAAGGGGAATTTAAATTGTTACAATGAAGGGCCCAGTCCCCTTACAAGGGGAGATAATAAAGAAAAGACAATAAATCTTATGGTCATTAAAAAATCTTCCTCTTAAAATTCACTGGGCCAGTAAAGCTGAAACTTATGTGGAAGCATTCTTAGGCAGTGTAGATTTTGAATTGTCATCCCCAGATGCATCATCCATGCAAGTTTGGTCTGAGTAGGACTAATAGTTACTTGGGAATGGACTTGCTCCAAAAACTTTAACCTGGTCACTCATTTGGAAAATGTAGGTCAGATCCAGCACCCAAAGCAAGTCTGGTAGTGTCCATCCCTAGATGCATGATCCATGCAAGTTTGGTTCAGGTAGGGCTTAAAGTCACTGGGTCAAAAAATAATAGTTTATTTGGAAAGGTATGTCTTTGCAAATGATATGGAAAGTTCAAATACATAAAACCCCTAGTTCCCCTTCTTTTTATCATTAAACAGTTATGATCAAGTTTAATGTTTCTGTGACAGACAGATCAACAAACTGTAAACTGGATAAACTCTCAGATGAATGAGACTTAATCAACTGACAATTCTACTATATTGCACAGTTTCCTTCAAATTAAATAAGAGGCGAAGAAGAGTAGCATTTTAAAGAACTTCAAATCAATCTCTTTGTTATAAAACCCAGAGGAAAAAATTCAATAAACATATATATATATATATATATATAAGTATCTTAGTAAAGTCTATAGTAAAGAAAATTGAGATCAAGGTCACAGGAAAGTTCATGGTCAAAAGCTTTTAAGGGGGCCAACTGGAGTTTTATTGGTGAAAACTACAATAGCAAAACCCTTCATTTTTATACCATATATAACTTACATTAACTTCAGTGTACGTTACAAGTTTGGGGGGAATCTTCTGTTCAGGTATTCTTAAGGGACTGTCTCAAAATACATGTACATTTACTATAGGATTATATTGGAAATGCTGATTTTTAGCACTTTGAAGCAATTTATACAAATACTATAAATACTACGATATACTTTTTGTTCAAACTATAATATTTAATGAGTAATATTATATTATACAATATATATAAGAAACACAAAATTCCACCTTGTTACCAGAGGGGGCATCTCAAAATATAAAAAGTTTTTTTCTAGAGTTTTACAAAATATGATGAGCACATAGAATTTGTAAAAAACAAAATAAAAATAATGAAGATATTTTCAAATTTCTATGTTTTAAATTTCGATAACATATGTTTGTTATTTTTTTCTTTGATAATATTTTTATTACCCCTTTCTTGCAGAGCTTTAGTTTATCATAGTGTCAAAAACACACAGTAACAACGTCAACCTACCTAAAAATTGCAAACTAAATTAAGAAATCGGTTAAATATTAAATAAATTGTAATTTAATTACATCTTAAAAACCTAAAATTTCTTAATTTTGTTAAATTTAATTAATTAAATGAAAGGTTGCTTTAAAACAGTAAATACGCTTCATTTTACTATGATTCGCGAAATATTGCGCAATGAAAACCAAAGTTCACCCCTTTTATGCACTAGTATCAGCACTATGAATTTCAATGTCTTACATAATTTCTTTAAAATTGAGATAAATGCATATTTAAGTAAAGTAAAATAATTTTTGAGAGGTAGAGACTTCATATTTGGTATGCTTACTCCACTAATTTATTTCTATCAAATGGCACCAAGTTGAATGACTATGACCTTGACTGTGACCTGCATGCTAAAAATAGCATAAGGATCGAGACTTCATACTTAGTATTTGGTATGCATACTCCACTAATCAAGTTCTTTCAAATGACACCAAGGTCAATGACCTCGCAACCTTGACTGTGACCTATATGGTAAAAATAGCTTTTTTCAAACTTTGCTGCAGCTAGGCGTTTAGTTTTTCACAAACACATCTTGTTTTAAATTTCTTGTGGGGTAATTTAGATATCAATGCAAAAAAACAAAAAAACAAAACACTGTTCCTACCTACATTCAATGTCTTATACAGGTCTGATAAATCACTAGATTTAGCTTCAAAGCTTGAATTACATACATAGCTTTATTTACCTACTTGAACATTTGTTGAAGTAGCTTCATTTACTTCTAAATCATTTTTAAATAAGCATTTTTCAGGATGTACAAAAACATTCTTTAATGTAGTAATAATAGTTTTAACTTTGAACTTATCTGAAAACCATTCAATGGCATATAAAACATTCTTGAAGTTGTTTCTTTCTGAGTGCAAATTCTATCAGAGCTCTTAAGTTTTGAGGCTAATAATACAACTGTTTACAGTAAACTTATGACCAGATTTGTGCAGTTTCTATACCATAAATCTGGAAATTTTTGCTGTAGATAAATTTTTAGAAAATTTGCGAGTTCATTGCATTTGCAAAAATATTTTTTGTAAAAATATTTGCAACAATAAGAAAATGTAAACAAAGCAGTGGTCATTCTCAAAATTTTGAAACGTAAAAATTAATCAACAGCATTTTGACCCAGATTCGCAAAATAAAATTGACGCAAAAATTTCCAGATTTACGGTATTCTTAATTGAAATAGGAAAGAAGATCAGTTCAGATTAACATTATAATTGGATATAATGCAGCATAATGTGAAGTAATAATTCTTATATCTGCCTAACTGCACACAAGGTGCTGTACAATAACAGTCATTTAAACAAATGAAATACACCTTAAAACTTAAAGTGCTCAAATTAAGCAGAAATCTTTAAACTTGCTCTTAGTGGTTTCGCCCCAATTACTTGTTCGTGCTGAGTGAATTTGCCCCAAGTGGCTTACTTAATATATACCGCTTGTCGGGCAGTAAACTGATACCGGGTAAGTAGACTACTTATGAGCAGCTAATGAGAGATCAAAGTACTCAGAAGTACAGAGAGCTGGGCTCATTTAAAGAGTAGAATGAATTTCTTACATGAATCATACGTTTATATTCTGATGAAAAAAATTATTTTAAAACTATCAATATAAATGATAAGACTTTGAGTTTTTCGATCCTAATACCACGGTTCGATTTTGTCAGAATCAGAAATAATGTGGTACCGCAGCTGAATGTAAACACTAAAGAAACAGGTCAGTCTGGTTCCCCCTCCTGTTTTACCTCATATGTGAACTACGATAACACTGATTATCAACAAGAGGCCAAAGGGACTTAAACCGCTCTTCTGATAAATTGTACAACCTATCACTTGTATTTGAAGCCTCTAACCCTAAGTATCCTAAAACCCAAGTTGCATCAACTGATAAAAAGTTTGATGATTCTTAGCCAATAAGAACTGAAGATATTTTAATAAAGCTATAAGAAAAAAAAATGAGTAGGTCACGGTGACCTACTTTAAGATTGAAGTTTTCTGAGGACTCAAGATGCATTAATAGACAAACTAAGATTGAAGATTCTAAGCCAATATCTATTTGAGTTATTCAAACGTAGGTTATCTTGACCTACTTTTTGGTCTACATTCCTGGAAAACCCAAGATGCATCAACTGACAAAGTTTGATGATTCTAAGCCAATAAATACCTTAGATATTCAAAAAGTATGTCACCGTGACCTACTTTTTGGTCGACATTCTCTGAAAACCCAAGAGGCATTAACTAACAAAGTTTGATGATTCTAAACCAATAAGTACCAGAAATACATAAATATAGCCATTAAATGTCAAAAGTAGGTCTTCGTGACCTACATTTTGGTCGACATTCTCCGAAAAACCCAAGATGCATCAACTGACAAAGTTTGATGATTCTAAGACAATAAGTACTGAGGATACATAAATATAGCCATAAAATATTGAAAGTAGGTCACCGTGACCAAATTTTGGGTCGTCACTCTCTGAAAACCCAAGATGCATCAACTCACAAAGTTTGTTGATTCTAAGCCAAAAATTACCTAAGATACTGAAATATAGCCATAAAATGTCGAAAGTAGGTCACAGTGACCTACATTTTGGTCGACATTTTTCAGAGTCCCAAGATACTTCAGCTGACCAAGTTTGATGATCATTGGTCTGAAGGTAATCAAAATATGCATTTTAAACAATTTGAAAACGAATGCCTGCAAAATTCTAAAAGTAGGTCACAGTGACCTACTTTTACTTACATATGTTTTAAGGTCCCAAGATTCAGCAATTTATAAGATTTCATGATTCTAACCCTCTCAGTGTCTGAAATAATGGGATGAAATGTTTTAAAAAGGATGTCATCAAGTTCAACCAGAAGTCTCTGTCGAGACTGAAGCTCTACTGGTTTGAACTTATAGCAAAGGAAGAGAAAAGTACTTAAGCAGCTGGGATTTGAAACTAAATAGAATAATGATCGCTGATAAAGTCTCTTTATGTTCTTAGTGTAGTCTACTTGTGTGCCAAGTTATACTGAAATCAGACCAAAACTGTAGGAGGAGTAGCATTTTGAAACAATTTTACAGACATTTCTATTTTTAGTAACCACGGCAACACCGTTCATCAAAATTAAAATTCGATACACAGAATTATGTATCTTAGTGTATTCTACTTATGTGCCAAGTTATATTGAAATCAGACCAAAACTGTAGGAGGAGTAGCATTTTGAAACAATTTTACAGACATTTCTATTTTTAGTAACCACGGCAACACCATTCATCAAAATCAAAAACCGATACATAGAATTATGTATCTTAGTGTATTCTACTTGTTTGCTAAGTAATACTGAAATCAGACCAAAACTGTAGGAGGAGTAGCATTTTGAAAGAATTTCACAGAAATTTCTATTTTTAGTAACCACGGCAACACCGTCATCGAAATCAAAAACCGATGCACAGAATTATGTATCTTAGTGTAGTCTACTTGTGTGCCAAGTTATAATGAAATCAAACCAAAACTGTAGGAGGAGTAGCATTTTGAAAGAATTTCACAGAAATTTCTATTTTTAGTAACCACGGCAACACCGTTCATCAAAATCAAAAACCGATAAACAGAATTATGTATCTTAGTGTAGTCTACTTGTGTGCCAAGTTATACTGAAATCAGACTAAAACTGTAGGAGGAGTAGCGTTTTGAAAGAATTTCACAGAAATTTCTATTTTTAGTAACCACGGCAACACCGTTCATCGAAATCAAAAACCGATACACAGAATTATGTATCTTAGTGAAGTCTACTTGTGTGCCAAGTTATATTGAAATTAGACCAAAACTGTAGGAGGAGTAGCATTTTGAAAAATTGTTTACAGACAGACGGACAGACAGACGGACAGACGGACGGACGCCGGACGCATTACTATCGCATAAGCTCTTCTGGTCTCTGACCAGTAGAGCTAAAAAGTAGGTCACGGTGACCTACTTTTAAGTTGACGTTGTTCAAGGACCCAAGATGCATCAACTGACAAAGTTTGATGATGATAAGCCTTAAAGTGTCAAAAATATGCCTTCAAATCAATTTGAAAACAAATGCCCGCAAAATTAAAAAAGTAGGTAACCATGACCTACTTTTGAGTTAACATGATGTGAAGTCCTAAGATGCATCTACTTACAAGATTTGATGATCCTAGTCCTTATAGTAAGCAAAATATAGACATTCTCATTAATTGTAAATTTAGGTCAACTTTGAAGTGACCTTGAGACCACGCCCTTTGCCCCAGGGTCATGCCTAGAACAATTTTTAATCCTTAACATATCCTGATCATTGTATGTAAGGTTGGTGAAAATCTACCTAGTGGTTCTGGAGAAGAAGATTTTTTTGCAACCAGTACTTTTGGTTTTGTTTTCCTGATTATCTCCCCTTGTTTTAGGGTCCCAACCCTTATTTTAGTAAAAATGGTAGCCCTTGGGCCAAGGATACCCTGTGACAAATTTGACACTGATTGGCCAAGGGGTTCTTGAGTTATGGCCCATATTCTAAAAAGTTAACGCACACCACATACCGCACAAATGGCCATAGCATTAGCTCTTTGAGCCTTTGGCTCAGAAGAGCTAAAAATCCTTACGCTAATGAGCTATGTTCTTTGACTTAGAACTGATATTTTAAAAGTCATTACTACTTATGTTTTATAAAGATAAAATTTTGTTTTATTTCTGTTGCTTTATTTAGCATTTGTATTATCTCAAAAGCTGTTGAGTGCAAGAACTAAATTTTTACTCGTAACTTTAAAATGGCGACTAGGGGGTTGACTTCCTGCCTTGAACAAGATGACATAAGCCGGAAATTGCTCTTTGAGTGATAAGCCTGGCTAACCAGCAGTGTCTCAAATAATATTCTACCAAATAAAATTGCCATGACTAGCTGTATCCATTGGGAAAAAAATTGTGTATATATTTTTTTTTGTTATTATAAACTTTAAAACAAGAGGCCCATGGGCCACATCGCTCACCTGAGCACTGTGGCAAGGAAAGAGTAGAAATTGGTTTATTATTAAAAAGTTTAAATCCAAAAGTAGTCTCATGATCAATCATGGCTTTGCTATTCTTGGGTAGAAGATTTTTAAAGAATTTTCCTGTATATGTCTATGTAAAACTTTGATCAACCATTGTGGCCCCGCCCTACCCCCGGGGGTCATGATTTGAACAAATTTGAATCTACACAACCTGAGGATGCTTCCATATAAATATGATCAATTATGGCTATTGCTATTGTTAAGCAGAAAATTTAAAAAAAGAATTCCTATATATTTCTATGTAACAATTTGGTCTGCCATTGTGGCCCCGTCCTACATCCAGGGGCCATGATTTGAACGAACTTGAATTTCAATACCTGAGGATGCTTCCATATAAATATGATCTTGAGAAGAAGATTTTTAAAGAATTTTCCTATATATTAATATGTAAAAATACGGTCAGCCATTGTGGCCCCACCCTACCCCCTGGGGTCATGATTGATCAACTTTCAATCTACACTACCTGAAGATGCTCCATATAAACATGATCAATTATGGCTTGGCTTTTCTAAAGAAGATTTCAAAAGAAATATTCTATATATTTCCGTGTAAACATTTGGTCGGCCACTGTGGCCCCGCCCTACCCAGGGGGATCATGATTTGAAACTTGAATCTACACTACTTGAAGATGTTTCCCCATAAGTTTCATCTTGCCTGGCACAGTGGTTCTTAGGAGGAAGATTTCTAAACCATACCACCAAATTTTCATTAATTCCCAATTAATTCTCCTTGAATGAGCGTGTGGCCTTTCATTTGAACTTGAATCCCCTTCACCCAAGGATGCTTAGTGGCAAGTTTGGATGAAATTGGCCCAGCGATTCTTGAGAAGAAGTTGAAAATGTGAAAAGTTTAAAGACAGACAGACGGACAGACAAATGCCAGACAAAATGTGATCAGAAAAGCTCACTTGAGCCTTAGTTTCAGATGAGCTAAAATTATAAGAAACAAGATGTGTTTGTGAAAAACTGTGCGCCCCGCGTCAATAAAAATTCGAAAAAGCTATTTTTAGTAGATAGGTCACAGTCAAAGTCACAAGGTCATTGACCTTGGTGTTGTCTGTAAGAACTTAATTAGTTGGGTATGCATACTAAATATGAAGTCCCTTTCTCCTATGGTTCAAAAGTTATGGCAAAAAGTGGAAAAAGCTATTTTTAGCATAAAGGTCACAGTCAAGGTTACATGGTCATTGACTTGGTGTTGTTTGAAAGAACTTTATTAGTGGAGTATGCATACTAAATATGAAGTCCCTATCTCCTATGGTTCAAAAGTTATGGCAAAAAGTGGAAAAAGCTACTTTTACCATATACCGTAGGTCACAGTCAAGGTCACAAGGTCATTGACCTTGACGTCATTTGAAAGAACTTTATTAGTGGAGTATGCATACCAAATATGAAGTCTGTATCTCTTATGGTTCAAAAGTAATGACAAACAGTTGAAAAAGTTATTTTTAGCATATAGGTCACAGCAGACAGACAGACAAACAGACAAGACAAAAACAATATGCGCCCCGAAAAAATTTGGGCGCATAAAAAGTTAATTTATTCATTTATGCCCTATTTATTTGTCTAGGGGGGGGGGGGGGGGGGGGGGGATTAACATTAGAACATGTTAGAAATGACCTTATCCAAACTAAACTATTTAAGTTTTAAAGAATTTCAGTTTATATCATGTATATCAGTGGTTAAACTTCACATATTGAATGTTAATTTATCATGTAATTACAGCTGCATGTAAATCACTAAATGGAAGAACATATCCTGTAGTTAAACATGGTGAAACCAGCCGACACAGACACATAATCATGGCGAACTAGAACCCACCTGTTACCTTATGAATATATGAATAACCATATACTAGGGCTGGGACAATATATCGAGATATATCATGATAAATGTGAGGACACGCATATAGAAACATACGATGAAATATTGAAATATCGCCCATCAAAATCTGACTTCTATTTTTCTACTCTTATTTAGCAATTGGGGTTTAATATATAAAAAACACAAGTTAAATATTTAACACCATTTGAGTAAAATATTTCTGTCTGACAACATATAAACAACTATTTTGAATAAATTATTCTTATTTTCAAAGAAATAATTGTTTATTTCAATGCAAAAAAAGATTTTATAAGCAATTAAACATATCGTGATAAATATCGTATCGTGGCTCAAATATTGTGATACGTATCAATATAGAAAAAGTTGTATCGTCCCAGCCCTACCATATACTTGCATTTCTTTTTCCATTTTAGATAAAAAAAAAAACACTTTCATTCAAACCCACCTCTGTTAGCTAAATAAAGCTATAGTAAGAAATTCAAGCTACATTTTATATGTAACAATATGTACTGGTTATACTTGACTGGAAATCCAAGAACATGGAACAAAGCAATATTTTACTTTATACATGTTATAATTTACTCCCAGTTCCAAAAAAAATTTCTCTAAATTACATATATCAATCTGAAGTTTAGTGTCATTGTCTGCAGTCAAGAAAATAGTAATTCTAATGCAATTAATTTGTAAAACACCTTTTGATAAGCTTGTGCACTGGGGTTTGAAGCATTAAAATGAGCATTAACATGAGTGAAAGCTTTTCATTGTGACATCATATGATAGAGCAACGCAAAAACACAATTGCTCCATGACGTTATATAAAGAAACTCAACAAAAAGAGACGTAAACAACAAAAAAAATGCATGGATTGCATTAGAATGGGAATAACTGATCTTCTAATTTGGTATTTGCGACTGTTAATGGTCGCAAAGATCTGTTTTACTGGCTCACCTTACGCGCTGGTAAAACTGTTTCCAATTGTTAAATCAGCATTAACGGTTGCAAATACCAAATTAGGAGATTCATCACATTAGATGCACCACCTATTTAATTAATACCGTCTCTGTTTATGGTGGACTTAGTCTTTAATAAAATACTGTGACAACAAAATGCAACATATGTATGGAAAATGGGATTAATTAGCATTGTAACATATATACCATATACACATAATAATAGACCAATCCACACTTTACTAAAGTTATATTACTTTGCAGAGTCAACCAAAAGGTCAAAAGGAAAAGAAACAACATTTCTCCTCTTTCTGCTACCAAACATTTGGGTGGGCTATGATGAATTCACTGTGTTTAAATTGTTTTTTCTTTGGATGTGTGGGTTGCCCCTAGACAGAACTCTATCCTTAAAATGATATTGTCCTACGGACCCGGTTTAACGATAGAATTCATTCCATGTATAATGTAGCAAAAGAAACATGGGCGATAACTTGTACTCACTATAACTCAGTGCATTTACTACAAACAATCTAGAGAGTTCCAAATGTAAACATGGCAGGTAAATTTGAAGCGAGAGAAAAACGTTGAGAAAATTAATTGGATTTCCTCTTTAGACGAAATATTTTCTGGGATAAAAGGCATAAGCAATCTCAAAAAGGTTTGTTTTGATTAATTTAATAGTTATTTACTTATTTCCAATGCAAATCCTTTTGTATTCTTCAAAATCATTTTGGAGCAGATTTGCTCCCAGTTGCTACATTGCAAGTATATGGTACTTATTCTAACTGAGGTGAGGGCTTGTACCGAGACACAGATCATTCTAACTACCTTGCCCCAACATGGGTAGGGTTGGACACCGGTACACGGTACCCATACCGTACCGAATAGTTACTTCAAAAATACCGGTAAAATACCGTTTCATTTAATACCAGTACTGATAACAGTATTTCTTAATCTTTAAAACATTGTTATACATTTAAAATTATTTTTTGAAAAAGATTCCAGACTCATTCTCTGTGAATTAAAAGGGTAGGCTAATTAACAAAATCAGTACTAAGTAAGATACATCCTTTCTACAGCCGATATTCGAGGAAAACAGATACGTATTGAAAAAATATTTACATTAATAATCTTGTTTCAGTTTTATTAATAGAAACTGATAGAAATTGTCAATTAAAAGGGCAAAACATTGCGAATTTGTGATGTCATCTCTCTCCATTTCTCATGTTTCGTCGTTTAGTGATACCAAGCAACTTTTGAAAAGTGTGGATTGAACTATTGATGTATACACAATAAACTTTTATTTAAAAGAGAAATAATCATTTAGTTGTTTTTAAACTCTTTATTTATAACGGTCAGATAAAAAATTCTCTTCTTTCAACAACAACGGTCAATGCATATATGCTCGACGTCAATTATCAGGATTATATTAACTATAATTTAGCGCGATGAGTTAAAATGACAAAATTCACTGAGTGAAATAGCAATACATGTTAAAACACTTTCAAATACTTACGACTGTCAAATTAATTGACACACTTTTACGTATCTTCGTTTTACACTTGAAATATCTTGATCTTTACGACAGTTGTTCAACGGGATGCCGAAATAAAGTAATATTGACTTCTGGCTTCGTTATTCCAATGTTGACAGCAGGCGGCGTAAACAATGAATGACGTCAGTCTGAATGGCAGTTGATAAACATAGTGTAAAATGAAAGCCGAGTACGTTTCGTTGATGTGGAAATTCGAAACTGTTATAATTCCCATATCAAACTGATCTTATAAACATGATACATTGTTTTAAAAGAAGAATTCAAAATATATGTATGAAAAGAATATCAGAAGGGAAATCACCAAGAATAAAATTCATGATTCTATTTTTACCTTCACCAGATTTACCGCAAGCATCTTAAAACACAATTTCACAGCTCGTACAAGAAATGTTTCTTGCAAAGCCTGGACTATAGAGGTTTTTAACGATGTTTTGAAATGATAAGAAATGATTTAAGTGCACTGTATACATTATTAAATGATTGGATTAAATAGAAGAAATTAAAATACTGTATAAGTATAAAAATCATGATATTCTCTTCAAAAGCCAGTCGTTATCACAGGTACCTGTGGTCGTTATCAACCACAAGAGCGGCCAATCTTCTTGTAGGCCTAGTTGAGTTAAAATGTGAACACTGGGAATTGAGGCATTATATTTTTATTGCAACGATGAAATAATTTTTCGTTAATAACAAACATAAATAAAAGTAATGAATAAACGTTTAAAAAAACGCTTTAAATTTTGTTTTAATTAATGTCAGTTTACTCATCAATTAGGCCTATTTATTCTTTAATGATTAAAAAAAAAACGAGAATTTCTTGTAGTTGTACCTATAATTTTTTATCCTAAAATGTATTTGTTAATGATAAATTTCTAATTTAAGAAATACAAAATATGTGCTTTTATTAACACTTCCTTAAAGATTAATTTTCCCTATTTGATATATTTATCTAAACCATAGGTAATTACTTTTTACTTTGAGGATTCTAAGAAATTTTTATAAGCATTATCAAATACTCTTGATGCGCATGATTCAGCGCTGACGACCTGGGTTCGACCAGTAAATCGACCTCCACCCCCCGTGTGCCGATTGTTTTGAATCACTTTTTCAGGTTGATTTTACGTTTTTTTCCTCTCTTTTTTTCATTATCGGACGGAAGACCCTTCGTTGCTCGCAACGAGATCGTTTCTAGTATTCTTACTATTTTCGTATTGACCAACTTTTGGAAATGACCTTTGTCCGGTCCATTTCTCCAGAACAGCTGAAAATATGAAAGTTTACTGTGTCAGATATCATAGACCTGGACTTGAAGATGTGTCGAACAACATTTTTTCCGTCGTCAATTCTTCCGGTCGTCACAGAAAAGGGGATTAAAAGTCGATTTTTTAAATTTCTTTGTCTTTCTTTCTATCTTTTTCTGTGATATTCATGGCATAAGTAAAGACCCCTATTTGCTGATTTTACGTATAACCAGTTTCTTGATTTGATAAAGAAGGAATTAAATATCTTTGAATGTCTAAGAACTTTTGCAAACGTAGGTTCAACGTTTCCTTAAACACTAAAAAATATTAATTTTTTTTTCTCATAAATAGACTTCGCGGGGGGAAAACCCATTGTGCAATACCCAAGTGTCCAGGTAAAGTCTTTGACGCCGCGATGGCGAAAGGACCGGTAGAAAAACTTCCATGGTTCAATTGAGACGAGATTTTAGTAAATAAAGTGTGTATATTATATATATCATATGTGTTCATCTTATCCCCCTCCCCCTATTTCGTTTTTGTGAACTGTAAAAGACCTATCTCCCACCTTTCTCGCACATTGAAATAAATGCCAATTCGGCTTTAATTTTTTACATTCTACATAAACTGACCTTGACATTTACATAACAAGACACTCTTCTTAAAGTAAAGAAAATGATAAGGCTTAATTCTTTTAACAAAATAATGGTAATTTACAAGTCTATATTCAAGACCCCCCCCCCCTTCCCGGAAGCGTGCAGACAGGTAGCAGATGTAACACCTACAACGTACAAGTAACGTTTTAAAAGTTTCATTCATAAAAATTAGTTCCCCTGATGTCATCTAATAACGTGCCATCATTCATTCTTCCTATGTTTTGTTTGTAGAATTTATAATTATTTAATTTATTTTTTTTATCTTGAGAAA
>NW_026928727.1:217500-352861 GCF_032062105.1 Saccostrea cuccullata | reverse complement strand
GAATAATATTTTCGTCATTCATACAGTATTTTGAAATCCACTTAAGACATTTTCCTAAAAAAAGTCAACCCTACAATTTTCGGTATTCGTTGCATATATATTTACAATTGTAATAATTCTACTATCGTGTTCAATGTTTAACAATATCATTCTACCGTCTGCTGATTTATGCTGATTTATGAGTTTAAAATGAAATTTTTCATTAATTAAAATTGAAACACATTTGCTTTGTGATGATGCGGAAAAACAGTGAAAGGATGTACCAATCCACCTTGAGTTATACATATATTCTCTCTCAAGTACAAATTGAGTTTCTTGTAAAAAAGCAATATCACAATTACTATCATTTAACCAATCATATAAAATTTATTGTTTTCAAGGAATCCAAACCGGTACCCCAGTATAGGTCGTAAACAGAAAGGGGAAAACGTTGTATCGGGTCTGGAGGATGTAAGAAGATCTTTCATATCTTTGAGCTGATTTATCTTAGCGCACAAGATTTGCTCCATGACGTCATCGGCGTCGTTTCTCCATTCAGGGGTACTGGTAACTGTATTACCTATTAACTTGCATTGTAGAGCTGACTCTATTACAGTTAAACCTTTTCAGTTCAATACTCATGTATACAATCAGGGATGTTTATATCACATTCCCATTTTTCAATCCCCAAAATTCTTTAAGATAATCTTACACAATTTTAATAGACTTTGTGTCGAATATCAGTTTTATATCATTATGCAATAAAACGTGACATGCTAAAATTATTATGTTTAAAATTATCATTCTTAATAATTTGTTAATAATGATTTGACATATTTACATATCTATCTGAAACATCGATCCCTATCTTATATATCTTATCAGTATTAATACACTGTATGTGCTACTAGTATGTTCCCCTATATCTTGTGCACATTTGTCTTCTTTTCAGTACCGTTGGTTTTACACTAAACCAAGTACAATCCTTGATAATATATATATTTTTAAATTTGTTATAAAGACTTACCAAACAGGACAACCCATGCCCAGCCTTTGTCAACAGATGATGATGTACTTTTCCGAAAATGAAACATTATCCTCACCAGTATTCCTACACACTACAGTGCATAAAGTTGCATGCCACAAATGTAATATTCTTAAAATAATTGAACCATTAAATTAATGTAGGGGTTTACTAACTAGATCATTGTGACTTTTTGGTTGTATCATCTTCTATTTTAGCTATGTCGTCACCTTGTAAAGTAAATAATGATATCAAAATACGTTAAAACAGGTCAGAAACCGTAACGCTTTGTGGGAGAGAAATTCATCTTGTCCCGTAGGAAGGATTAGGTAAAAATATATCAATAAAAATTGAAGATAAAGGCGGGATAATCAGTTTATGCAAATGCATACAATCATCATAGCAAAACTAGAATTTCAGAAAATATTACATTTTTTTCTAATTTAATTATTTAAGAGGAATTTTTAAAAACAGGAAATTTAATACATACAGACTTTTAAAAGTGAGAATCCATCCTTTTAAATTTTCCATTGCCAATGCACCAGTAGACATTTTTGATGGGTATATGTGTAAATCCTCTTGGTTCTGGAGTTCCAACATGAGTTCTTCAAAGTAAACTGCCTGAAAACTATTTCTTATTTTACATAAAGAAGCAAAATAATAATTCTTTTAAGTGAAATTACATGTAGATTTTCAATTCACTTTTCAGACTTCTATATACTTCCATTTAATATTTATATAGAGAAAATTCAACACCATCAAAAGTTAATAATCATTTATTTGTATGTGGTGAGTATTGTCGTGGCATTATTCGTGGGTCGTCGCACAAATCAGTACAACATTAGCAGACCCACTTCAGCATCAACAACAAATCAATCAAACATCAATGAAATTCAGCAAATATAAACAAATTAACCACCTCGGGTAATCCGCGGACGGTTATATAGTTAATCTTTACTAATTTACATCAGGGACCTATATACTAAGTATATAGGTCCCTGTTCACATACACAATCTACAATAATTATTTAATACAAAATGCAGTTTTTCTCCAATTCATCAAACCCAGTAACACAGCAATGCAGTTCCCATCAGCACAGCATTTTCATTCGATTAGTGTCAACCATTAGACAACAATTATTTCCCATTAACAGTACTTAGTTAACATATCAGTTGACTTTAGTGTGCGCATACGCCAAATGGCTGCAAATGAGTAAACGTTTGCAGTCACCCCACAAGGGAGCACCAAGTCAACTGACCCACGACAATACTCATTGGCGTCGGAAGCAAATTGAAAGGGGGGGGGGGCTATGTCTAAAAAAAAATTTGTACCTTCAAAAAACCTGTCAAGCAAAAAAGAAAAGAAAGAAAAATTGTCAATTTCCCAAACATGAAAATCCTATTTGGTGGTGGTTGGGGGGGGGGGGGGGGTAGGTTCGAACTTCAGTACCAAAATTTTTTTCGAAACACCACCACTTTCCCCATTTTTAACCTATACTAAGACATATCTGTGGAAAGTGGGGGGGCTAAACCTCCGAAGATATGTTCAATGTCTATCTTAAGTATATATTTGGAAAAAAAGTGGGGGGGGGGCTAAGCCCCCCCTCCCCCCGGTTCCGACGCCTATGATACTGAACTTCCCTACTTATTCCCTTCCAGTTGGACTGTTTCTAACTTTTTCCGGAAGTTTACCCCTTGTACCCTTGAGATTTTCATCTACCTGCACCCCCCCCCCCCCCATTATTTCTAAAGAACAACCCAATTTATATGAGCAGTGGCTGCCCCTATTCTAAAGGAATGTTTTTTAAATTTTCCCCTATCCCTATAACTTTTTTTAGAATAGTAAACTGATACTGGATAATACGCTTTCACTCAGAATGACACACCAATGGTCCTTTGATTTTTATCCACAAGAGATAAATACATAGACATGCACCTAACAGTGCATATATTTATTTATCGCAGAACTTGTATGCAAATATGACACAACAAATTAAAAGTTTAAAGTTTACTTGTGGCAAATTTTTGGCCGCGGTGGAAATAAGTACATTAATTATAATTGAAACAACATACAACTGCAAGGGGATGCCAGTTAGCAAGAGTAAGCCCCAAGCACACAACATATTTACATTTTATGAGATATTAATGATAAATTACATCAACAATCAACGTTAGATCAACATTTCAACATTATCAACAACTTCATTGTATTATCAACATCAACATCAAATTGTCAATATTTCAATGACTTTCAGTTTGTCTTTCATCAACATCAAAATCAACAACTGTATTTTTCAATGACAACATGTTTACAATCAATTATGAAGGGATGCCAACAGCACCGGGTTGATTCGCATGTGTGTCAGCATCCCCACAATATGCAATGCTACATTTCCGTAAGTTTTTATTTCCGGCATTGAACTTCAGTGGTTCTTCCGCAGCACCCATTCAGAAAGGAAATCAACTCCTGGGCTTTCCAACCCGACAATAGAGGTAGTTGTGTTGTTGACCAAAAGGAATTCACCAGTGCTACAAAATATAAAGTACCTGGCAGTAAAACATTTCAATCAACAGGTTTAAACGTATGCAGAATGGGTTGGGGGGGTGGGATTTCTTGTTGTGTTCCTACGTCTCAGCCTCGCTTCGTCATGATGTAAAAGGTCGATAACTCTTCCGAAAAAACTAAGGTTTGCAATTTCGCAATGAAAGGTTAAATAATAACTGCGCCTGCGATAACGGCGCATATCCAGCAGACTGCGCTGGGATATGCAGAATTATCGCAGAACTTGTATGCAAAGATGACACAACAAATTAAAAATTTAAAGTTTACTTGTGGCAAATTTTTGGCCGCGGTGGAAATAAGTACATTAATTATAATTGAAACAACATACAACTGCAAGGGGATGCCAGTTAGCAAGAGCAAGCCCCAAGCACACAACATATTTACATTTTATGAGACATTAATGACAAATTACATCAACAATCAACGTTAGATCAACATTTCAACATTATCAACAACTTCATTGTATTATCAACATCAACAACAAATTGTCAATATTTCAATGACTTTCAGTTTGTCTTTCATCAACATCAAAATCAACAATTGTATTTTTCAATGACATGTTTACAATCAATTATGAAGGGATGCCAACAGCACCGGGTTGATTCGCATGTGTGTCAGCATCCCCCACAATATGCAATGCTACATTTCCGTAAGTTTTTATTTCCGGCATTGAACTTCAGTGGTTCTTCCGTCACAAGATCGGAAGATCTCGCCAACAAGGGGGGTCCCTATATGACCATCAGCACTTAGTACTTCATACTGTACAGTGAAACCCCCATGTTGGCAAGAACCACTCAAACTGCATAAAATTCCACCGCGGACCCAAAAACTCATAGAATTTCAACACTTTCCTGGATTCTCTTAACTGGACAGGAAACACCCTGAGTTGCTAGTATTGTCCACGTAGCCCTTTGCATATTGATAAGTTTTTGAGGAACGAACAGTAATTTCCAACATGTTTTGAGAAATATTTATGTCAGTAATTGCCAAGAGGGAGGCTGTTGTGTTACCCTTTGTTAATGAGAATTCTCCAACCCTTAGTAGAGCGTAATATGCAAGAGAACATGCTGCAGCAAAAAGACAAGCTTCGTACTTACTATTATAAATTGTTTGTAAGCTCGGGATAATATTATTCAAAATTTCTGTTGTAATTGGCCTGCGTTGATCTGAAGTGGGCTGTGTTCTCCTAAATCCTTCCAGCAGTTTAGAGACTATGTATGCTTTGGATGGGTCTACGAAAAACTGGGTTTTACATTTGAAACTCATTGCCGATATGTAATTGCGAGCTGTGGATGATGAGTACCCTTTAACTGACAAATAACCTAAAAACCTGATAATATGCTGCAAGTCTGGTGGACAGAATTGAGTTATCCCCTGACTGTTACAGAATGTTTCGAATGCTTTGTGCCCTACGGCATAGGCCTGACTCGTGTTAGATGCCAGAGAAGACTTTAAAAGGTGATCTCCTTCAATGTCCAAAGTAATTTGAGGTATTCGGGTGGTATTGGGACTGGGTCGACTTCGGCGTCCGGCATTTCTTGATGAAAACGAGGCCACTGCATACGAGAAAGAGCATCTGCAGCATTATTGTTTTTACCCTCAATGTGTTGTGCTTTAAATGATATGTTATTTTCCATCAGAGCCAATATCATGAAGCGAAGAAGTGACATTACTCTATCTGACCTAGATGATTGGTTATTTATTACATTAACTAATGCCATGTTGTCTATATGGAGTATGATTTTTTTATTCCGCAACTGGTTTTTCCAGCACATTATTGACAAAACTATTGGTACTAGTTCCAAAAATATTATGTCTGACATAATGTTCATGTTTTTCCACCCTGGAGGCCATTTAAGGAATGCCCATTTTTTTCCTTATATGGCCCCACAGCCCAGATCTGCATTTCCTGCACTATCTGTGTACAAGTGTAAGCTGGAATCCAAGTCCCAATGGTTTTGTTGAAAGTATGTTGACCCATTAAAATTTTCAAGAAAGCTAAGCCAAACTTGAAGGTCTTGTTTAACGGCAGATGTAATGCGAATATAGTGATGGGTTTTTTTTTATCCCTATCATTGCGTTATAAAATCGCTTATTGAATGCCCTACTTCCTCTAATTGTTTTGCTGACAAAATGTAATTTACCTACCATTGACTGCATTTGTTTCAGTGTGATTTTCTCCCTTTTCATGATGTCTTTCAGCAATACTTGTAATTCCTCCAGCGTTTCATTGGGGATTTTAATTGTTTGTGATACAGTGTCAATGACCAATCCGAGATAGGTAAGGGCAGTACAAGGGCCTTCTGTTTTATCATTATTAAGAGGGATACCTAATTCTTCACATAATTCCTTAAAGGTTCTCATGAATTGAGAACACTGGTTAGAGTTGCTGACCCCTATGAAGATAAAATCGTCAAGGTAATGATGTATTGTATTGACCCCTGTCCTAACCCTAACTGCTCATTCCAAGAAGGTTGTTAATTTCTCAAAAATGCTGCAAGAGATTGAACAACCAAATGGGAGGCACTTATCTACAAAGTAGTTACCCTGAAAATAAAACCCTAACAAGTGAAAGTCTTCTTTCCCCACCCTAAGCAGACGAAAAGCGCTTTTTATATCCATTTTTCCTAGCCAAGCACCCTTTCCCACCCTACTAATGGTGTCAACTACCTGATCAAATGATGTATAGTGAACCGAAGTGTTTTTAGGGTCAATGTACGAGTTGATACTTTCATCAGTAGTACTTGTACCTACAGTATCTTGAACAGGCTGTTCTGTGATCCTGTTTGCTTCCGGTGGGGGCACTGGTGCCGGTGATGGCGTTGTCACGACCTCTATAGGAGTATGGCTGTGTGTGGTGACTGTACCAGTGGTTTGGGGTGGGGCCGATGATGTGGCTGTGGCTGCTGCTGGTCTGGCATACGGACTATTCGTCTTCCGATATTTCCGTGGTGGCATATTTTATGTTTTTCCTACAATAATCTCTACACGTGAAAGTTTGTTGTTTTTTTTAAATAAATTAATTAATTAACGTTAGCGATTAAGCAATTAAGGCATTAATATTTCCTTCGATTTATGATTATCTTTATTCATTTTCCTGTTCTAAATTAAAATAGATCTTTTGAACAAATGCGATTCAGCATGTGCTACTTTCCTTGGGCTTTGTGAATGGAAACTTTTGAACTTCGGCATCATATTTTTTTTGTCATCCACTAAGAATCATCGCAAATCCCGAGAAAGTAACACCTTACCGTTTTCAAATAAAATTTGGAACGGTACCGCCTATCTTATGGTTAAAAAGTCAATTTCTATTTCTTGTTGTGTTCCTACGTCTCAGCCTCGCTTCGTCATGATGTAAAAGGACGATAACTCTTCCGAAAAAACTAAGGTTTGCAATTTCGCAATGAAAGGTTAAATAATAACTGCGCCTGCGATAACGGCGCATATCCAGCAGACTGCGCTGGGATATGCAGAAATATTACTGCATAACATTGACTTCTTACCTAGTTACTCACTAACCATGTTGAACACAGTTAATAGTCAAGAGCATTATATACGGAACGCCGTCACTGCCTTATAGCAGAACACTACACTTACATTGTGTCAACTTTTCATTACATTATGTCAACACTTTGTGACATTTACTTACAGTACTATTGCATTGAGTCAACTTTCCATTATATTATGTCAACTCTTTACGACATTTACACACACTACTTTTGCGTTATGTCAACTTTCCATTACATTATGTTAAGTCTTTATAACATTTACACACACTACTATTGTGTTATGCTAACTTTCCATTACATTATGTTAAGTCTTTATGGCATTAAATCGCACTTCAATTACATTGCGACAATCTTCCATTACATTATATCAGCTCTTTATGACATTAAGTCAAAACAATTTTACGCGGTGTAAAGATGTTTTTATATAATTTCAACTCATTATTACATTATGTGCACTCTCTACTAATTGGTCTAAGTAGTTCATTACATGATGTGAATTTATCTTTAATTCAATATCAAGTCGCTATAACTCGATGTCAGAATTTCATTACATGATGGAAAAAAATTGTCACATGTGGCCAATTCTTTACTATATTGTGTCATCAATATGCTACATGACGAGGGGAATCTATTACATGATGTCAATTTTCCCTTACTTTTTGACAAATCATTATTATGTTATGCCATTGTATCTTTACATTGTGTCTAAAATGCTTAAGCCTCTTGTCATTATATCTTTAAATATTTCAACAATTTCGTTTTGTGTTTTCAATATTTCATGCACATATATTAAACATGCAAATAATTTAAATTAAACATATGAAATATTAAATTAAACACAAGACTTAATTAATCCTTAATTAAATATCAGGTTAAATTTATAAATAGGATCATGTTCCCATGGAATCTTTTCTGACGATTGTTTTTTTTTAACGTCAATATTCAATGGCCGTTTAATAATTTAATAATTAATCATTTTGTTAAGTCTGAAACTTCTGATCTAACTACAAAACACTGTCCTAAGCTTTTTATCAGTCTTTAACCCTCCTTTTTTTAAAAAAAAAAAAGTGTATGCACATCGTATTTCATACGTGCACTGGTGGGTCGGTGGGGAGAGGGGGGATCCCGCCCTCCCATATTTACTGACCAAAATATGCATGAAATTAATCAATAGATTTTACTTTGTAGGAAATTGCATTAAGCTTAGTTTTATATAAAGTATAACTAAAATAAGTTGAAACGCTTTATGAAAAAAAAATCTAAAGCCTGAGAGCTTCCGGGCTTTCACCCTGGTCCCCAACTTAGACACCATATCGTCCCCCTACAGCTACTCTTTTCAAGAACCCAAGATCGCCACTGATATAAGCCCATGTTTACTAGGGCATGGTCAATTAATTTAAGTGAGGGACTGGTAGATTTTTGTAACAGAATTCTGATCCTGGAATGGTTGAAAAATGACTAATTCCAGTGACGTTGCATCGTTTTTGACAGTTGGGGAGGTTTGTCAGCCAGAAAAAAAAGTCTAAGAAAAAGCAAAAAAAATCCATACTGGAAAGTCCTATTTCGGGTGAAAGGGGGTCCAACTTCGATCAGTCAGAAAAAAAAATTCCAAATATATTACGTTACCCTTATACTTCAGCAAAAAGTGGGGCTGAATTTCAATGAACATTTTCTATGATAAAGTTATATCAGAGGAAGTTAACCCCCCCCCTTCATATAACGTGTCTGTAATTCGTCCTAATAAATCAGGACCCCCCCCCCTTCCCAGTCGTGAAAACACGGTTATCAACTTTGACATAATGTAAATGTATTTTACAGCACGTAATGAACATTTGTAATCAACATGATAAAGAATTAACACAATGTAAAGATAGTTTTAAATCACATAAGAAAGAGTTAACATATCCTTATTAAATATCCACATAAAGGAATGGAGTTTTGACATAATGTAATAAAGTGTTGACATAATATGGAACGCCGGGACTGTCTCCATAATATATGTTCACATTATGTTATAGACCTTTTTACATCACGTAATAAAGCACCGACATAAAGGTAAGATGTATTCACCTCACATTGTGATGACCTCGGCGTAAAATAAAGATACATTAACATCACGTAATAATGATTTGTTATAATAGAAATATACACTCACATAAGGGAATGGACTTTGACTTAACGTATTGATAAATTTAATCATAGAACACATGTAAAACGAAATTAACTTGACGTAATGCAATTTTGACCTCATATATTAAAGAAATGAAATAATATAAAGAAACATTCATTTCACGTAATAAAGTTTAAACACAATGTAAACATATTTTCACTTCACATAATGAACTTTGGTCTTCAAGTTATAAAGTGCCGACATAATGGAAGAATGTGTTTACTTCATGTAATGAAGCATTGACATGATGTAAAGATATTTTTTACATCACCCCATTAAAAATTGACATAACGTAAAGATATATTCACATCACGTAATGATAATTGACACAATGAATGCATAGATTTATGCTATAAGGCAGTAATGGCGTTCCATAATTATACCTTGGTCAGGTTCAGTTTTGGTGTCTGCAATCTGAATTATAACTGCAATGATCCTCATTTCTGGGTGTAAAAGCAAAGTATACTGCAAACCATGCATAATTAAAAGGACAAAACCAAAACATTAATCACTGTTAATGAAGAAAGGTTACATTCATATGTAACTATATGTACCTAATGTGGGAACAACTTGCACAATTTTTAATAATCATGTGCTTGAAATGGTAAAAAAAAACTTAACATGTGGCCGTTTTATACTTGAATGTACTGCATTGTCAACATTACTTTACTACCTATACCTCTGACCTAGATTTATATACTGTAATATTTTACATTATTTCCTATGTAGCTTGTAATACGAGCTTTGATTGGTTACAAAGTCGGGTGTAAATATCCGTGCAACCGACTTGAGCCGGGTGTAAATAAAACATGACGTCACAATGCATACATTCTCTATGATAAAAACCAAATAACATGACGTCACTAAGCATTGTAGTACGTAGTTATTTAAACGATAGATTGAGACACACTCTGATGTTTACAAAGCATTTTTATGGGTGTAAAGGAAATAAATTCGTTATCCAGGTCCAATCAAGGGTGTACGGGGATTTACCCCGGGTTGTATTCCATACACCCTTCGGCCTTCGGCCTCAGGGTGTATGGAATAAAACCCGGGGTAAATCCCCGTACACCCTTGATTGAAACTGGATAACTAATACTATCCCCATGTACCATATATTTAGAGGATTTTGAGTGAATAAATGAACCTGAACTTGTGACTTATTCTGAAGATTTTTTAACTTACACTGAAAACTGATGGCAGCAACATACATTGTATGACCTATCTGATGAATATGAAGAGCATGAACATGACAAGAAGGTAACTTACTGCACTATGTGACTTAAAAATGGTGGCCACATTTGTTCCTAATTAAAGAAGCAATGAAACTTTTGAAATGATAGTACAACAATTTTGTATTTGTGGACACAGATGCCTCCAGTAATCTTTCTACTTTAAGCCCATGACCATTCTCACAAATTCCTTGGTAAGCTTTGTGGTGTCTCTTTTGTCCTTTGTGCCAGGTCCCTGAAATGCCTCTACAGTTTATGAGAAATTGCTCCTGCTATTGAAAACACCTGGTATCTGCTTACCTTTAAAAATAATATTATACATCATTATTTTGACACATTATCTTAATCCATAGTCCTTCTTGATTCATAATTTTGACAATAACACTTACCACTGCAATGTTATCAATGTATACTAAAATGTGATACATGTATGCCATTGAAATTTTGTAAGAACTTTAACCACATCTCCCAGTAACTTTTCATGCCTGTTGAAATTCAAATGAAGTGATAAGACCTAAGGTTTGGATGCCCACTCGCTACATCACACATTCTACTATTGCCATGCTTGATCTAATTGCCTTACTACAGAAACTGAAAAATCCAACTACAAATTGTAACTCTCAAAAGGGTAACCTTTTTCTGCAACATCTCCTGTCCCATATTTATAAACAGAGTAACTTTTAGCTATGAAACTTGCAAGACAATTATTTAGCAGCATATATTTCTAATCCTAAATATGTGATTCTTGTTGTAGAGCCTGCAGTTTTATCTTCAGCTAATGGGACACCAATATCACTCAGTGGCCCAATAATTTTTCAGTTTACAATAAGCCGTATATATTCTGTTTCCCCTTTTCCCAGTAAAAGTAAAGTCATAATATAAGTAGTAATCTGAAGTGTGTAAATTCAGTTTGTTATTTTGTTAACAAATGAAAAATTGTTGTAAATGTCTCTCATATTTTACATCTTATTGCAGAGAACTTTGGTAACATTTTTCATATGTAGTAAAACCCATTTACTGAGAACCCAAACAAATCAAAATCACCAGTATGTTTAAGTATTAATTAATGTACAAGCACTTTTCAATTTAACTTTTGCTGAAATAATGTCTACTAGGTTGTCAAATGACAAAACATTTACGGTACACAGCTCTAGATCAATGAAATCATTTAATATGCTATTTGATTAAGGGTATGAGAAATGAGCAATCATCCATACCTGCATGGATTTAGGAATTATATAAATTGGTAACATGTGAAGATTTAATGGGAAAGAAAGTTGACCAATACTTTAATGTAATGCCCTTAAAAAGTATATCCCTCCTTTATAAATTAGGCTGTACTTTGATCTAGGTTATCTTTAAATATTTTGATACTTCTTGTAAGGGACCTGATGATATTGGGTGCCCATATTTTCATGCAAATGTACAATAACCATATGTCTGTCTGCTACAGAAGTCCCTATAGTTGAAGTTAAAACATTTCCTGATTGATACTTGTCCCATTAAGGATTTGGTTACAATAACCTGAGGCAATAGGCTTGCATGAACATCAATGTTTGATGATTGGTTGAAGCATCCTCACTAGCTGTCATCTGACTGGACACAAGTTGAGGGGGGATAAGGACCTAGGATTGCTCTCTTTAGTAGCAGTACCAACCTTGATGTTGCATTCCACCATTTCGGGCATTTCTCATGCAATATATAAACTTGACAAGTTAACAAATGAATCATTTTTCTCACCTATTAATATTGCATTAGTGACTTTCAAACAACTCTTACATGAGCTAGATATATCAGGAATTTATACATAACTTATAACAATTAATCATATTAACTTCTTTTGATATTAATAACAGAGAGCACAGCGAGCCTATAGGCATGTGCAAATGGAGGAAATTCGGATTTAAATCTGCATATTGTTCAAAGGACTTTTTATCAATCATGTGAAAAACTTAACACTGTTCAAAAAACTTTATATCAATCATGTCTTGATGTGGAAATTTTTTACTTCCTTTGGGGTTCATAGCATCATGGTGTCTTAGGCATAACGGCAATAACTTACTTGAGAAAAAACAATTTGACACATTATGTTAATGTTAATTGTTGTAATAATCCGACATTAAATAAAATTTTCTGATACACTACTGTAGTAAACATAGCTTTGTATGTGACGTCATAATTTCTTCAGTTAATGGCTCGGGTACTTCCGTTTTTGTGGAAATTTTCCAAGATCCAATTCGAATTTCGGTCCAAACGCATGGGGAGTAATACTATTTCTATTTTATTATTATTTTTTTTAAATGTATTTGCATATACTGAACTTGCCTAGCATAGGCAGTAAACGCAAACTAATTGGACTTAAATGGTACATAACAATATCTAGAAAGCGTACCGAGTAAGAAATGTTGAATAACTGCGCTCGCCCAATGGTTTCGCCGTCATACATATCTATGGACTACAGAATTAGTAATTTTTATACAACCCATGAACAAACTATTTCCGCACATCACAATGTGTTTGCACAGAAGACGACAATCCGAAAACATCGTTCGTTATAATATCAAAATATTTTTCTTTGATGTAAAAATTTTGCCGAATGTATATAAAATTGCAATATCTTCAACAATTAACATTTCTTAAAGGCCATTCGGCATATTTTTACCAATCTAAACTCTTTTTTAATCTGTGACCTCTTACGTATTGAGCCACCCCAGTATGAAAGGAAGCCCAATCCCGATGTTAATTTTGTATCATACAACAAACCCGATTTTTTTTCTCAAAAAATAAATGCATCTATTTTATATTTCAAATAGATGCTAATACTTAACTTCAGACCTCTTACATCTACATACAGTCATAGTTACTAGTATTCAAAAACTAAATAATATATAGATAAAAAAGATAAACCATTCATAGAAGCAAACATCAAGAAAGTCCAGTAACTTAAAAAAACTCATAAAAATCAAATTGCAACACAAACTCTTTTGTTATAAATAAACTCTAGAAAGCACAAAATGAATATTAAAAGTAAAAGAAAGATGAGAGGAGACCACTTTTGAAGTTTCACAATTTAACTAACCAATATATTATACGGAAGAAGCAAAGCCTTTTTAAAAAGACTTTTCCTATGTATTTCTTTTTAACTTCGATTGGCAATTGTGTCCCAACTTCGGCTTCTTATATTTTAGTATAAATTTTATTATATATATAGAGAAAATTCGATACCACCAAAAGTTTATTTGTATATGGTGAGTATTATCGTGGCATTATTCGTGGGTCGCCGCACAAATCAACACAACATTGGCAGACGCACTTCAGCATCAACAACAAATCAATCAATCATCAATCAAATTAAGCAAATATAAACAAATTGACCATCCCGGGTAATCCGCGGACGGTTACTTAGTTAATCTTTACTAATTTACATTAGGGACCTATATACAAAGTATATAAGTTCCCTGTTTACATACACAATCTGCAATAATTATTTAATACAAAATGCAGTTTTTCTCCAATTTATCAAACCCAGTCACACAGCAATGAAGTTCCCATCAGCACAACATTTTCACTAGATCAGTGTCAACCTATAGTCAACAATTATTTCCCATTAATAGTACTTAGTTAACATATCAGTTGACTTAAGTGTGCGCATACGCCACATGGCTGCAAACGAGTAAACGTTTGCAGTCACCCCACAAGGGAGCACCAAGTCAACTGACCCACGACAATACTGAACTTCCCTACTTATTTCCTTCCAGATGGACTGATTCTAACTTTTTTCCGGAAGTATACCCCCCCCCTTCAGAAAGGTGAACACCATCTCTAACCCAAAAGGAGGATATATCCTGTATAATTTCTGGCAAACACCCAAACCAAGGTCATGTTTAGCAACATCTCTATTAAATCAAACACAAGATCTCTCCATTGGCATTGCTTGATTATATTGAACATACTTCCATTTTAAACAAAAAAGGCCTGTGACCAAATTTGAATTTGAGAAATTTTGTACATGTACTTTTTTGTCATTTTTATTTCCTGTTTTAGCTTATATTTAGTTTTATCACCCCCCCCCCCCACCTTGATCCTATCTGGATCATTACCTCCACAGTGAATACTGCAATAGACTAAGAGCACAATGAGGTGGCATATATAACAAAAACAAAACCTTTTCATATTATGAAAGTCAGTAATCTACATATAGTTCAAAGCAGAACAATTAACAAATATCACTGTTTTTTTTTCTTGCAAATCAATCGCGGATTTAGAAAAGATTAGAAAGTGGAGTGGACCCTGAGTGTACCATTTGTACCCTTGAGATTTTCATCTACCTGCACCCCCCCCCCCGCCCCATTTTTTCTAAATTACAACCCAATTCATATGAACAGTGGCTGCCCCTATTCTAAATGAATGTGTTTTAAATTTTCCCCTATCCCTATTTTTTCCCCAAGAATAGTAAACTGATACTGTATAATAGGCTTTCACCCAGAATGACACACCAATGGTCCTTTGATTCTTATCCTCAAATACTTAGACATGTACCTAACAGTGCAGATATTTACATATTACTGTACAACATTGAATCCTTACCTAGTTACTCACTTACCCTGTTGAATAGACTTTAATATTCAAGAACATTATACCTTGGTCAGGTTCAGTTTTGGTGTCTGCAGTCTGAATTATAACTGCAATGATCATCATTTCTGGGTGTAAAAGCAAAGTATACTACAAACCATGCATAATAAAAAGAAGAAAACAAAAAGATTAATTAATGTTGATGAAGCATTAGAAAGGTAAGATTCATATGTAAGTATATATGTACCTAATGTGGAAACACTTGCACACTTTTTTAATTATCATGTGGTTGTAATAGTAAAAAACTAAATATGTGGCCAACAAATTCCATTTTTACTTGAATTTACTGCATTGTCAACATAATTTTGCTACCTGTTCCCTGTGACCTGAATTTTTATACTGTAAATGTAATACATGTATTTACATTATCCTAATGTACCCTATATTTAGAGGATGTTGAGTGAATATATGAACCTGAACTTGCGACTTATTCTGAAGATATTTCAACTTACACTGAAAACTAATGGCAGCAACATACATTGTATGACCTATCTGCTAAATATGAAGAGCATGAACATGACAAGAATGTAACTTACTGCACTATTTGACTTAAAATTGGAGGCCACATTTCCTTCTAATTAAAGAAGTAATGAAACTTTTGCAATGAAAGTACAACACTTTTGTCTTTGTGGACAAAGATGCCTCCAGAATCTTTCTACTTTAAGCCCATGATCATTCTCATAAGTTCCTTGGTAAGCTTTGTGGTGTATCTATTGTTCTTGGTGCCAGGTCCCTGAAATGCCTCTACAGTTTATGAGAACTTGCACCAGCCACCTGCTATTGAAAACACCTGGTACCTGTATCTGCTTACCTTTGAAAATAGCATTGTAAATCATAATTTTAACACATAATCTTAATAAATCCCTAGTCCTTCTTTATTCGTAAGTTTGACAATGACACTTACCACTGCAATGTTATCAATGTGTACTTAAAAAGTTATACATGTATACCATTGAAATTTTGTAAGAACTGTAACAACATCTCCCAGTCACTATTCATGCCTGTTGAAATTCAAATGAAGTGATAAGGCCTAAAGATTGGATGCACCTCTCGTTGAATCACAAATTCTCCTATTGCCATGCTTAATCTAATTGCCTTACTACAGAAATTGAACAATCAAACTACGGATTGTAACTCTTAGTAACTTTTGGCTGTAAAACTTGCAAGACAATTATTTAGCAATGTATATTTTTAATTCTTAATATGTGATTCTGTATGGCATGCAGTTTTATATTCAGCTAAGGAGGCACCAATATCACGCAGTGGGCCTACAATTTTTCAGTTTAAATAAGCTGTATAATGCAATCTGTTTCCCTTTTCCCAGTAAAACTAACGTCATCAACTAAAAATTGATCTGAAGTGTGTAAATTCACTTTATTTTGTTAACCAATGAAATATTGTTGTAAATGTCTCCCATATTTTATATCTTATTGCAGAACCCTTTGGTAATATTTTTTTTTATGTAGTCAAACCCATTTATTGAGAACCCTAACAGATCAAGATCACCAGTATGTTTAAGTATTAATTAATCTTAACTAATCTAAAAGAGGCCCTTTTCCTAACACAGAAATAATGTCTACTAGGTTGTCAAATGACAAAAATTTTACTGTACACAGCTCTAGATCAATCAAATCAAAAATTTAAAAATTAATGCTATTGATTAAGGGTATTAGAAATGAGCAATCATCTGTACCTGCATGGATTTAGGAATGGTACAAACTGGTAAAATGCGAAGATTTAATGGGAAGGGAAGTTGACCAATACTTTAATGTAATACCCTTAAAAAATATCTCCCTCCCTTATAAATTGGGCTGTACTTTGATCTGGGAATCTTTAAATATTTTGATACTTGTTGTAAGGGACATGATGATATGGGGTGCCCATTGTTACATTTTTATCCAAATATACCATACCCACATGTCTGCCTGCTACAGAAGCCCCTATAGTTGAAGTCAAAACATTTCCTGATTGCTACTTGCCCCACTAAAGATTTTGGTTGCATAGCAATGGGGCTTACATGAACATCAATGTTTGATAATTGGTTGAAGCATCCTTACTAGCTGTCATCTGACTGGACCAGGTCGAGAAGGATTTATGGACCTAAGATTGCTCTCTTTAGTAGCAGTACCAACCTTGATGTTGCCTTCCACCTCTTTTTCGGGCATTCCTTATGCAATATATAAACTTGACAAGTTAACAAATAAATGATTTTTGTTACCTATTAATACTGCATTAGTGACTTTCAAATAACTCTGACGAGCTAGATATATCAGGAATTTATACCTGTTCATAACTTATCATAAAAATTTATCATAACTTTCTTTTAATATTCTTCATGGAGAGCACAGCAAGCTTATAGACGTGCACAAATGGAGGAAATTCGAATTTAAATCTGCATATTGTTCAAAGGAATTTTTGTCAGCCATGTGAAAAATCTAAACTGTTCAAAGAACTTTTTATTAATCATGTCATAATGTGAAAATTCTTAGCATCCTTTGGGATGCATAGCATAATGGTGTCTTAGGCATAACAGCAATAACTTACTTAAAAAAAACAAAACAAAAAAAAAAACAACAATTTTACAATTTTAATATCACACCAAACTACTGTAGTAAACATAGCTTTGTATGTGACGTCAAAATTTATTCACTTATTGGCTCTGGTACTTCTGGGAGTAACGCTATTTTTATTTTATTTATTTATTTAAAATGTATTTGCATATACTGTACTTACCTAGCATAGGCAATAAACGCAAACTATTGGACTTAAATGATATCGTCAAAAGCAGATCTACACAAGTTATAAAAAGTACCGAGCAAGAAATGTTGAATAACTGCGCTTGCCCAATGGTTTCACCGTCATACATATCTATGGACTACAGAATTTTTTATACAATCCATGAGCCAGCTATTTCCGCACAATACCATGTGTTTGCACAGCAGACGACAATCCAAAAACATCCTTCGTTATAACACCAAAATATTTTTCTTTGATATAAAAATTGTATCGTATGTATATAAGATTGCATTATCTTCAACAATTAACATTTCTTAAAAGCCAATACCGCGTATTTTTACCAATCTAAACTCTTGATTAATCTATGACCTCTTTCCTGTTCAGCAACCCCGGAAGGAAGCCCAAACCCGATGTTAATTTTGAAGTCTGCATATTATACATCAAACCCGATTTCTTTTCTCATAAAATAAATGCATCTATTTTATATTTCAAATAGATGCTATTATCATATAATTTAAACAAAATTATATCTTTACAACCCGAATATGGTTTTATAGAAAAATATGACTTAGCATAAGCTTTCTGCTCTTGGGGAAACGATTAAAAAAAATCCAACAGTAAATCTTGATCTCCTGTTAGAATAGTGACTTCTATCCATCCAAGAGGATCAAGATTTAAACAAACCTGTACAGGTATATAGCTGTGGATGCTTATGCATATAAGTATGATTGGCCACGTCCTCTCTGTTTCTAAGAAGAAGAGATTTATTCTTTAGTTTTTCTTATTAAATAAAAACCATCTTATTCTTTGATCACTCAAAATGGTCCTATTCAAGCACTTTGGATTTTGATGTGAAGGATCTTAAACCTACACTACATCAGGATACTTTCTTGTAAGTCTCACCTTTTCTGTCCCAGTAAGTTTTTAAAAAGAAGGTTCTAAAGTACGAATATAATTTTTATTAATTCTAAAGTAACACCATCTCTAAGAAAGTGCGGCTCTTCACTTTACAAATTTTAATCAACTTAATCCGAGGTATTCTCTGCCAAGTTTGATTAAAATTGGTCCAGTGGTTCTAGATTAGAGTAAAAAAAAATAGTTGTAAAAAATTAATAAAGACGACACAAACTCCAGCGACAGACAACAGACAAATTTGTTTTGAAGAACTCACTGGAGTCTTCGGTTCAGATAATCTAAAAAATTATCATGTAATAAAAAATTCATTAATTTTTGGTTGCTTAAAAATTCATGTGTATATGAAAAACATCCAAAATCAGGCTATTTACAAATCTATTTACTGCTTGACTCATTTTGGCGGCCTCTAATGATATTCCTTATATCTCCCTTACCTTACGAATCAACGGTTTACCTATTGCAGAGAAACAAAGGTATGTGGTACACATGTACAGTTATACAATTGGTACTTTACCAAACGTTTGACCTTCTAGTACCAGGTAAGGCATATTTGTTTTATTCATTGGAAGTTAAAACAATGAATAAATACTACGTTAAAATACTTCTAGACTAGAGAGTTTCATTGAATGAATGCACCATGCATTGCTTATGATCTGTTTCACAAGATTATACAAGATTATATGTGCTTACTTCCAATCAGTACTTTCTTTTAAAAAGAATTTTCAAACGCAAAATTTCGTTTGTCGTAGTATTGTGCAGAACCGGTATGCTTCCATGACTTCAGTTTCACGGAAATGGAAAATACAGTCATGTATTAACATTTATTTCGGTATATTCATTTTGTTCTAATTAATGGCCAAAAAATGTGGTTATATAACTGTGTGTTTTTTTAAAAGAAAATGTACATGTAAAATAAGAATTGAGAGAGAGAAAAGTCCCTTTGTAAATTGATATAACATTTATCTCTTTTTTTCTGGTATACAATTTAGCTGCTTTACTATTCATCAAAAGGTTTAGACATTTTCAAATGATTTAAATGGATTTTATTCCATTTTATACCACATTCATTGATATTTCCTTAAAGGAAGTAAGAATTCAAAACTCTTTTTGTAGAGATTTTATACAGAGACTGTATAAAAATTATACTGACCACAATTAGGTATATTTACACAAAAAAATCATTATTTTATTTACACTAGAATATCACTGATGAAAAATGTTCACCTTTCGAAAAAGTACCCCATCGTCAGTTGACAAAGGCTGGGCATGGTTTATATTATTAGGTAAGTATTATTATAGAGTAGATGGTTTTAATATACATGTATATAATGAAACAAGGATACATAACGGGTTCAAGCAAATGTTCAATCAAGCCTCTTTCTTTACTCCTTACTAAGTGTGGAGTGAAGGAGAAACTAAAAGAGTACTGTGCTACAATGTATTCAAGAAATTGTGTTAATGAGATATGGATACTTAAAAATTCCAAGAATCTTTTGGACAGTTTGAATTCACAAGATTTTATCAAAATCGACAGCTTAAAAATTTACTACTTTTCTTTATACACAACAATCACCCGCGATAAATTAAGTCACGGCTTTTTGATATCATTGACAGCTGCTTTTTCAATAAAAATGGAACTCGTAAATTTACTTACCTTGTCATTGGTCATTTGCAAAATTATTTTGTTAAAAACATTCTGATTGTACACACAAGTACTCTGAAGTTGACATGAAAATTTTTCTTGAGTTGCTGCATAAGGGAAGCAAGGAAGTAAGGAAGCTAAAACATTCCGACAGTACACACAATTACTTTGAAGTTGGCATGAAAAAGATTCTTGATTTTCTCATTGACAAAATCTATGTTTTTTGGGACAAGATCTTCCAACAAAAAATGGAATTTCTTTGGGTACCGATTGCGCCTCGTTCTTAACATACCTACTTTTGTATTCATATAGAGCAGAATTTGTCCAAAATCTTTTACGTAAAAAAAGAAAACTTTTGCCGTGGCCTTCAACTCAACATTTAGATATTTAGGCGACGTATTATCATTTAACAATGGAAATTTCCATTCTTATGTCAATACGAAATATCCTGGTGAGCTTGAGATAAAAGATACCACAGAGTCTGACACATCTGTTTCAAATGTGGATATTTTACTTGAGAAAAACGTTAGTGATACTCTGGCAACCAACCTCTATGAAGAACATGATGACTTTAACTTTTCTGTCGTCAACTTCTCTTACTTATGCAGCAATATACCTTATTCACCTGCATACGGAGTTTATATATCTCAGTTGATTCGATACGCAAGAGCATGCTGTAAGTATGAAACAAGAATGTCAACAGTCTCGTTTAAAGTCAGCGTTTTGTAAAATTTAAGGTCGATACAATGACTTTGTCAGCAACTACAATTTACCATTGAGTCAAATGCTGACTGACGTTTTTCATACTAATTGTTAGTCCATTATTTTTACACTGAATTGACGACAGATTTTTCCGTTATTTCCCGATCATGACAGGGAACGCATGGCGGGTGTGACCGGTTAGTAGGGGATGCTCACTCTTCCATTGCACCTGATCCCGCCTCTGATGTTTTGGAGGTCCGTGTTTGCACTGCTCCTGTTTTGTATTGTTTTGTGGACTTTTGATCTTAAATACTGTTCGTTATCTCCATACATGTACGTTTCATTTAACGGCCTCTTTAATTCTTTTATACTTATAGCATGTTTCTTGGAATATTTTTTAACCATTGGTATGTTCAAAACTTTTGGATTATTCTTTGTGCAATACCAGAGAAAGTATTCGACTACAGCCTCCGTCCTATCCTTGGTCCTGTCTGTACAAACAATAGTAGCCAGTGTCAGCTGTAAGTATCTGCTTACATGTATCTGTCCAGAATATTTGTACACAGTTTAGCATTTTTTCCTCAAATGAGTTTAATTAATTGAAACCGACATGAAATAAAATTGAAATTCAACAATTGTCAATACGTTTTTTTAAGCAACACACTTAGAGATGTATCCTTTACGCTTTATGATTAAATGCAAAAACATTAAACCAAATCCATTTATAGCGGTTTGTTTGAACTTTAAATATGACATGTTGAAACGGATTTCCATCTTTCTATTGATATATCTATGGATATCTTGTGGATAAAAGCATTTGACATTTCCGGAAAAAACAATGTACTGTTCTTCAAAGTCACTTTTAAGTTCAAATAAAAACACTGATCTTGTGAGGAAAGGAATTATCTTTTCTTGAAAATGCAAATCTAAAAATAACTCATTTATATCTCTTCTGACTTTTCAGCCATTTTTATAATGGGCATTGGAACAACATACCTAGGAGAGAGATTAATGGTAATTTTGGCAGCAATCCTTGGACTTGGCTCCAATTTAGGCAATGCCTTCGCACCACAACCATCCCTTCTCTTCTTCACTCAAAGCACCCTATATGGTATGGAAACATAATGTAACTCGTTTGAGTATCAGGTTTTAATTGATAACTAATATGTTCAGTTATTTCTTTTTGTTGTTGTTGATTTCATGTCAGCGAAAATTGATTAGAATGCCACAAAAAAGTCAAAGGTTATCTTAGCTATGTCTTTGTAATGTTTTATAAGAATCAATCCTACTAACAACTGTGTCATAAATAGTCATACTGGTATGAAAGCGTATAAGTTTTTTTTTTTTATTCTATTTTTATTTATTTTAGCGTCCATAAGTTATGTCAATTCAACTAATGATTTTAGGGCGAAAAAGGACATCTATTAGGCCGTCAAATTTTAAGATACAGCAATATACAATGAAATTATCTTTGACCTTTAAAGGACAACAGACTGCAATTAATAATTTCTTCGCCTACCTTCCTAAGTTATGAGGATACAGTTTGTTGTAAATATTGGCCAATAATTTAAGTTTTTATCAGGAATTGAAAATAAATATCTAACAACAGGTTTCCATTTGAAAAACTACAGAACCACATATCTAGGCTCAATACATGTATTATTATGTAAAGATTCTTATTTTTTGTAGATTTCAATATGTTCAATCAGATCGTTTGGACAATGGGGCTGTGTTTACATAATTAAGATATATGTACATAATTTTGGAAAAATCTTTTGATATCTTATAACAAGAGGGCAATACTCATTCTTGTGTAAGCATTCTAACATGGTATATTTATTCTTTTCAAATCATGTGCCTTGGAGCTAGCTATAGGATTGGGCACGCACCGGTATTATTAATATTTCAAGATATTTATTTGAGGAAAAGCTTTTTAACTTTTTTCTTTGTAAAAATAGCTTTTTATTCCATCTTTAGTCTTCATTTTTAGTGCTTTATATAAATTTCCAAAAAACAAGACAGATATCATAATATACATACATGTATATATATATATATATATATATATATATATATATATATATATATATATATATATATATATATATATATATATATATATATATATATATATATATATATATATATATATATATATATATATATATATATATACATTCCCTTGATTCCGATTCAATAGCAAATATGGCTGAAGAGGAGTAAAAGAGAGGATATAATAGCTATCCTGTGTTCAGCAATAATATACTGTATAGATTTATATGTGAATTATTCAAATAGTTTTTATGCCCATTATTAAGTGTACATTTAATGTTAAAATCTTTATTTTATAGTCTTATGTTTTTGGATTCGAAATGATATAAAAAGTTGAAAACCCTTTTAGTATATCCATCCTGATGTAATTTCTAGCAGCATCATTTCAATAGCTGGTCATTTGCCACGCCTTTATGTTGTTTGTAACCATATTTCATAATTCTTTCAGCACTTACGTCAGAATCTGCTCATCTTTCTGCTATGTTGATACTTGGAAAATATTTTGAGAAACGGAGAGGAATGGCATATGCAGTTGCAAATTTCGGAGCAGGAATTGGCGGGTTGGTTTTACCACAATTAGTGACATATCTATTTGATGAATATGGACTACGGGGTACCCTCATAATAATTGGTGGATTGCATCTTCACTTCTTTCCTATTGGTCTTTTGATGCGACCAATTGAAAGAGAGACAACTAAATCACAAAATATTAAGGAAATAGAAAATCAGCGTTTGATAAAACAAGAGGGGAATCCAGATAGATTTTCTGAATCAAAGGAAATAAAGGAACAAAATGATGAGCACAAAATACAGGATGCTGACACTGCCTCAAACTGTTTGCTTCATAAACATAAAAAGGAAAATGGAAATGTAATCACTCTGTTACCCATTAATTCTGAAGATGAACTGAATCATCCTTCGTCAAAAAATGAATGTTCAGACGATGATACAGTGCGGAAATCAATAGGGAAAAGTGACTTCAAGAATTCCACATTAAATTTAGAAAAGTATTCAACACAAACTGAACGGAGGAAAGGTCTTTGCTTCAGGTTTATGTTTAAAATATTTGACTTTTCTTTGTTCAAAAATGGTAGATTTAACCTGTTAATGACATCTTCGTTGCTCATTGCTGCTGCCTGTACAATTCCCGTAGCTTACATTCCACCTTTCGCCAAAGACCAAAAAATACAAAGTGCTATGATCGGATATCTTGTCACGTTCTCATCAGCGAGTGATTTAGTCGGCAGATTCTTATTTATATTCATAGCAGACAATAAGATAATCCAAAAACATCATATGATGACAATTGCGATGGTACTCCACGGAATCGTGTGTCTTATGGCAGTGTTCTGTACTAATTTTGTCTCTTTAGCTATATTTAGCATTCTGGAGGCTGCACTAGGTGGAGTTTACTATTCTTTGATAAACATTCTGCTGGTTGAGTTTATAGGCTTAAAAAGTCTCAATCATGGATTAGCAGTTAATAGAATGACCAGAGGACTTTCTATCGCCATAACATCTACACTCATTGGTAAGTTATTCATCTCTGAATTACAGAACGAGATTTGATATCATTAAAATCCTTTTATCAATAGATGTTTTCTTCATGTAGTTGACAAAGAAAGGTCACGTCAAAGTTATGCAGAAGCCATTGCTAGATAAAAGCTTCTTCGGACTTTTAAAAAATTGTGAGGAAAACAGCAATCATGCTTAAAACTCTATTTAAAACATAAAAGTTACAACAAGAAACTCTGAGAACAGAGGTTGAAATGGGTGCCTTGCATGAGTAAGAATCCCTTGTCGCCCGGTCACACCTACCGATTGCATCTTGTCCTGATATTCGCAGACTATGCAGTCTGAAAATAATGACACACCAATCTTTATATTAAAAAATCAGTCAAAGTTTGACTGAATGACTAAGGAATTTGCGAAACATTGACTTTATTTAAGATTGTAAATATGCTAGTATAATCAACTAATTTGTCAATTAATTGCCCTGTTTTAAAATATTTTCGTAGGTAAAACTTTTATATCGAATCCATTTGGATACATAAATTCCATATGCAGGCGATAAGAATGTATCGCTAGATAAAGAAGGTGCGTTTACAAGTGAAATGTTTCAGAATCTGTGGTGATTCTTACGAGGTCAAATGCTATATCGATTGAATCAAGGTCGGAACAAAAATGTTTTTTTTTGAAACGATATACCTAAATGTCAAAGACCATTTACGGTTCTTCTTTTCTCGTAGAAGTTTCTGAGAATAAATTATCCATAGTGTTGGTAGTCATTGTAATGGATCACTGTAATGGATCTTCAAGGGAGGAATTTTGTGTTTGTTTTGTTGTTGTTATGTTTTTCCTTGTCTTATTTTTGAAAATGCTCTTCTTGTTTCATTAATTTCAGACAATATAATATACCCTTTTCATCACTTGCATTAATTTACTTTTTTTTTTACTTTTTAGGTGTTATACGTGATAATACTGGGTCATATGTCGGCGGATTCTACTTGATGGGGATATGTTCCATCATAGGTGGTGCTATACTACTTTTCAAGCCCTGTGTATCGAACAATGAAAAAGATTCTTGAATAACTAGAAATATGTCACCATACTGGGTCGTCCTTAATTCTTTAATAACCATTATTTTTAGCTGCAATTTATATCAAATATACACTGGAATGGCTAGTTTTATGGTTTTGAAATCGAAATTTAAAGATTTTTTTCATGATCGGTAAATGACGGAAAAAATCTATGGACAGCTCAGTGTGTAAATAATGGCCTAAAAATCAGTATGAAAAATTAGGTCAGCATTTGACTTGATGATAAATTGTTTTTGTTGACAAGGGCACTGTATTAACCTTAGCACTTACGAAATGATGACTTCAAACTAGACTGCTTACATGTACATTCTTGCTTCATCAACTTACCTCGTTTTAGAAATTGTTCATACGTAGTATGTGCTATTCCGTATCAAATCAGCTGAGAGATATAAACTCCGTTTGCAGTTGACAAATGAATATACATTCATCTCATTATATATTTATGCATAAAATTATTTTTCAGTAAAAAAAATTATTTCCAAATCAATATTAATCCTTGAAAAAATGATGAGGTCTGTAACCTATAAAATATTAAAAAGAAGAAGTGTTTGCAATATATTTGTTTTCTCTACCTTTTCATGAGAAAAATACCGAGGTTTGTTAAAGCTCAGCCGAATGCTACAAGATGAACATACATTGTATGTTAAATCAAAACAAACCTCGAATCGGAAGGAAAATAAAATTACACAAGCGATGAGATAGTCTTTGAATAAAAATGACATCAGTTATATAAATAGCATTAAAAAAATGTTTTATGTTAAAATGTGATTTTGTGTAATTTTCTACATAAAAGTGTGCAATTTGTGCACACTTTTCTCTGACATTGTCAAGTCTTTCGAAATTTCAGAAGATGTGCCGGTAGGACTTTTCAATTAAATTTGGAGACATTACATGTAGTATGAAACAGTATTAAAGACCATAAGTTCATTCAATCAATACAAATAGGAGAACTGCAAACACGGAACTCTAAAACATCAGAGGTGAATTAAGATACCATGGTTGAGTAAGCCTCTGCCGACCAACTACACTCGTGTGTTCCTTAATTGTCATAAACGGGAAAAACCATAATAATTCATTCTGAATTATAAGCTAACTATAAGTATGAAAAAACTACAGTCACCAATGATAGAATCTACTTGCTGACAAGATCATTGTATCAACCACAGGACTTGCTAAAAGATGACGGTTTTTGGTGTGTTTATTCATAATTGATATATAACCCAGTGGTTGGAACTTTTGCGCAGGAGTTGATCCCTGCGTCAGTGGTTCCAATTTCAACTCAGAATGTAGAGACAGTCCTTCAGATGAGACTATATAAACCTTGGTCCCATGTTTCAATAGGTGCTGGCGCAAAACGATCCCGCACTGTTCAATGGCCCTCAGAGCCTAGTATAGTCCTCCGACAAGTGGTGGCGTTTCGATTTTGGTGAAGAAATCTCAAATAATCAAACGCAAAATTATGAGTAATAAATTATGATTTGTATATATGTAAATCGGACGAAAAGTAAACGTTCACCGTTAAATACCCAATTCAAAACATATGAAAACAGCAAACGATGCATGTGCATAATGCTTATGTATTGTGAATACTGACGTAGAATACACATACTGGCTGTATTTCCCACTTTTATATTATATTGTTTAAATAGTATGATTGTAATTTTAGTAGCGGGCAAAGTCCTGACAACTAAGTCATCATTAACAATTTATTTCCCTCGTAATGGTATTCTGTAATTTCACTCTACTTCTATTTAAGTAAGGGTCGGAAATGAATCAGAGTTGTCTACATCTTTCTTTGCTTACTTATTTCAGTTTTTATAATTATTTACACTGTAGTTTACATGTATGGGGTAAGTTCTTTTTTTATTTACATAGTTTTACAATGACATAGTACATCTATAGACAGCCACGTACTGCGAAGAATGGATAATCATTCGCGTAACGTTTTGATTAACGCTAAGTTACAACGTAAATTGAGATAGTTTAGACCGAATACACTGTGTCTGTCTAAAGTTTAGAACCTAGATCCATCCCTCTGGAAAAGCTCGTTTAAGTGTTTAATCAATGTTTACATTTATGTAGTGTGTGTGTACTTCAGCGCTTGGTGCGTTGTAAAATGTTGCCTAGAGGTCGCTCAGAATCAATGTCAACGTTCCGTTTATAGTTTGATAAATCTCGTAGAAGTGGGAAATCCTTATCTCCGATGTTTATATCTGAAGACACAGGTGTATAACAAATCTTTCAAGTCACCGAACTTCTGTATTTGAGAGCAGGTAAGTGTCTTTCCATGCTTCACATCCTTCAAGGACATTGCGATTCATATTTATAATGTTACGGTACACTACAGATACTTTCGACTGGCACGGTTCTTTAATTGTTATGTATTTTCTATTTATACCTTTCATTTTTTTTTTAGAATATTTTGTATCAATGACCTCAATATCTTGAGAACCGGTAATTAGTACAAGGTTTCCAATATTCTTGAGATGGAAAACTGTCTTTTGATTTAGAGTTTTTTTTCCATTGTTATTGTACCTTACTTCAAATTCTACAAAAACAGCTGTTTGTAACATATTGCATCATTTGCCGTATTTCACAGGCACGGTTTTATGGCATTTAAATTGGGCTGGGCAGAAAACTTCATTTCCTACAAATCCACCTTAAAAAATTAAAGCGAGACAATCTTTTATTGAGGAAAAAAATTATATTAGTCTTTATTATATTTGATACAATTTCCTATATTTTTTCATACAACTCTTTTTTCCAAGAAGTTCAAAAGGTTTAAAACAGACAAAACCATCTATCCATTGCATTCCGTAGGAGGAGGGGGTTGAGGTGTTAAAGGATTACTTGTTACTAACACTACAATTAAAACAATCTTATTTCTCCTATGTAATTTTCTTTTTCACAAATGGAAAGAATTTTTAAGCATTATTTTCTTGCCTGCAGCTGTTAGATTATGCTTTCTTCATACTCAATTTATTTCAAACTGGTTGTGGTTTTTTAACAGATGACTTTCTTCAATTTTCGGAAAAGTTCATCAGCGTCTGTTGACAGAGGATGGGCTTGGATCGTTCTTCTTGGTGTGTAGTGTGTTTGTAAATACAAAATAGTAATAGTAAACAGTGAATATAAAAATGTGTATTTTTCAAATATGGAGTAAAATTATATTTTTTATCATTGGTTTAAACAAAGTTTAGAAATTCTTTTTTTTAAATTAAAAATGTAAACTGAACATCTTTTCATTTCTGTATTGTTTGTGACTTCTTTGTTTTCCAAAAGAGAAAGAGAAAAGATTTATACAAATGATTTCAAAATATCAAATGTTCTTGTGAATTCCTTAGTATTGTACGAAGGATTTGCATAAATGGATAGTAAATGATTGTACAAGAATTCTTGTTCAGTTTACCTTCCCCAACAAAATAATTACTTGATACAGGATTGGAATTTAATTCTGCAAGGTTATGAATCTGATTTGTTTTCGGATATTTATCTTAGATTTTGTTTCAATTCATTAATAATGGAAATCGCCAATTGTTATTGATATTGCTTTAGTGGTCGATTAGGAAATGAATTAATCATAAACAGAAAACGATCTGGCTAAGGCGAAGCAGGTGGGCTTAGCTAATAACGGGTTCACCTCAAGTTGTCTAGTTTTGTGTGTATGTTGTATTCGTCTGCCTTATTAAATCAATTTGTAATATTTTTCTTGATTTCTCTTTGTCTTTCAAACGATTGTCCCTCTCTCTTAATTGATTCAAGCTGCATGCTTTTTTCCGATTTATCACATATTTCAATATTTACAATGTATATATCTGAAACTGATTTTACGTTTGATAACATAATTTGCTTATTTCACATCTTGTACACATACTTCAATTTATCCTATTTATTCTTTTATTGTAGCCTGCTTTTTGGAATACTTCATAATCCTAGGAATGTTTAAGTCATTCGGGCTATTTTTTGTACAATATCAGAAGAAATATGAGACAAGTGCTTCCATACTCTCTATGGTGCTCTCTGTTCAGACCATTGTAGCCAGTGTAAGCTGTAAGTACTACAGTTCAGTTAAATTTTTATAATATAGTTACAGAGTGAAACCTATCCAACTTGCATCAGGAGACAAATTTTGTATGGGAATAGACAGGGTGTCGGATTGCACAGTGTAAAAAAACATAAAAAATTAGTAAAATGGGAAAAATATATTAAGTCGGAATTTTCGATGTGACGGATTGCACATGCATGTGTCTGATAAGACAGTTCTCATTGAATCTTTATTTTCCATATTTGAAAGCTACAAACTTGTATGTTTCTTTTGTAGCAATCATCATCATGGGAATTGGAACTAGATACTTAACAGAAAGGACAATGGTCATGTGTGCGGCCGTCATAGGATTAGCGTGCCAGTTAGGAAATGCTTATGCACCGTTTGCAGAATTTTTGTTTTTGACACACAGTGCTCTATTTGGTATGTATAAAGACATTTAAAGACGGAAAGCGCCAATCATTAATGATTCTTTTAGAGTCATCTCATTTGAAAGATGCTTTCTGCATTAGATATTATCATTAGTAAACGTATGTTTTCTAGCACCATTCATTGTTTTATAATTGGTACATAAATTAAAGTTCAAAACCGAACAATCCTTTTAAAACGCACTGGGTTTGATGCTTTTCTATTATTTCAGCTATCTCGGCAATGTTTGCTCATCTGCCCTCAATGTTGATGGTAGGGAAATACTTTGAAAAACACCGTGGAATGGCCAATGCAGTTGCTAATGTTGGTGGAAGTTTGGGTGGCTTGGCTTTACCATTTCTATTGACCTTTCTATTAAAGGAATACGGTTTGGAAGGTACACTTACTGTAGCTGGGGGATTGTATCTTCACTTTTTTCCTATTGGGTTACTAATGAGACCAATTGATAGAGGACAAGGAAAGAAAGAAAGTATAAATGAAGAACAGGGCAAGTTATCTGATAACAAGGATCAGAACGAACACCTTATTCCAAAAGACAAGGAACAAAGCTTAAGTGTTGAATTTGAAATTCGAAATACATTCACTGGTTCTAAACACTCTCTTCATTTAAATGGAAAATCCCATTCTTTAACAAACATTGATTCTGTACACAAACGAAATGGAAAACTACAGTCAGTAGAATTGTGCGGAAGCTCAATGAACCTTGCAAGTACAGTATCCTTAGATATGATTAATACAACACAATCAAAGAATCAAATGAACTCTAATTACAATGAAGATAGGAATTGTTGTGTTCAGTTTTTGTTTGTGTTATTTGACTTTTCTTTGTTCAAAAATGCCAAATTCGTTATCTTGATGGTGTTTTCTTTTCTTGTTGCTGCTGGTTGTACTATTCCTGTAACCTACATAGCACCATTTGCAAAAGACAAAGGGTTAGAAACAGAAATGATTGGATACCTCCTTACAATTTCAGCAGCAAGTGACTTAACTGGAAGAATTTTGTTTATATTCATCTCTGATAACAAAAAGATCCAAAGATGTCATATGATGATCATTGCAATTATGGCAAATGGAATTGTATGTTTGATGGCATCGTTCTATAACGATTTTGTTACGCTAGCAGTATTTGGCATTCTGCAAGCGTCATTTGGTGGTACATACTATTCATTAATAAACGTTGTAATAGTTGATTTCATAGGATTAGAAAATCTTAGCCATGGTTTAGTTATGGGCACCGTAACAAGAGGCACATCAATTGCCATTACATCAACTTTAGTCGGTAAGTTTGAATTTTTCTACATCAACTGTCAAGCTTCAATTCTTCTTAAAATAATGTATTCAGTCATATCCAAAAGGTGCAAAACTCAGATAGATCTTTGGTGAACAACAAAGATGAATGCGATATAATGTAAAATCGAGAATTGTTAAATGGACAAAATGGAAGAACCTCGTCTCTATATAAATTATATTTACAGGTATTATACGAGACAAGACTGGGTCGTATGTTGGTGGATTCTACCTCATGGGGATATGTTTGATTCTTGGTGGAGTTTTATTGTTACTGAAGCCTTTGATATCCAAATGAATATGTTTTCATGAGCTTAGGTTGTACTTTTGTTTACCGAAGGGAGAAAATATATATAAACATATGTATAATGTATAATTTGATGTTTTTTATGAAAAAGAAATAAGTATCATAGTAGCCTTGCGATAGGACGTTTTCTTCGTGATTGGGAGGCTCGGGTTCGATTTTCGTTCGCCATGCCACGTCAAAACTAAGACATAACCAGAGGTAGTAAATGTTCCATCGCCAAGCGCTCACTAGAAGTAAGCCACATGTCTTTCAGATGAAACATTAAAAATCGACGTCTTGTGTCACAGAGGGCATTGGCTCGATAAAGAACCTCACCTCTCAAAGGTCCTGGGTTCCGAGTATGTCTAAGTTTGAAGCGTTTTATCTATTTATGGGGAAGTATCAATATGAATTAACATTTTCGAATCGGACGTTAAAGAAAGTACAAGAAAGCAGAAACACAAGTGTTGGATATTCTGTATGTTTCTTGTCTGTAGCTTGAAATACTAGAAAATATCATAACAAATCATTTTATAAATGTGTGCGACTCATTACATTTAAACCAAGGCAACGCCTGTTTTATATCACTATCTACATGCAAGTATCTGTATGAAGCATCAGTATCAATCAGGTGTTTTTCGGGGGGGCGTCTCCATTTGAGTGAAAAATTCTAGAGATGGACGTTAAAAAACATACAATCAATCAATTAATCATGTTGTTTAAAAAAAAAAATTGTCAGTATGTGCATAGTCAAATACAAATGAAAGAAATTTATAATTCATTATTTGTTAGCATCTTCAACTGTATATTTGTTCATTAAAATACTCAACGTTAAGCTACGTTAAAAATCTGTATGATCTTTGCTATGATCATCGTTTCACAGTCACAAGATGATTGCAGAAATTTTAAAGCATTTTTGATAAAGTTGGCAGTGGAGTCGTTTGAAATAAAATTATTCAAGAAACCAGGTATGAAGCAAAAAATAATATGTACAATGACAATTAGTTTGTCATTGTCGTTAAACAAAGCTTTACATATAGGGGTTATGTTTCCTTATAGTAAAGTGAGGCTGTTATAACCAATAATCTGTTTGTGGAATAAATGTTCATCAAAATGTTGAAGAGATCTTAATACCTTCCTCTTTTTTGAAAAATTTCCCCAGTATCATTATTCAAAGACACAATCTTGCTCCACCCTCCTTTTTACTAATGCCATAAAAGATATGACGACCTCGGATGAACACTTACATACACAAGTAATGTAGGGAATCGATGTGCTAATGTGAATGTGATGCCATTATTCTAAAATGAAATGGTAGAGACGGCGTCCAAGAGAAAGAGAATGTATATACTCGAGAAAGAAACGAAACAAAAAGACTTAGATATAGTGCTTTGAACATATTATCTGTCAGTTAAGACATAAAATACAGATAAAGCAATAAAATACACAACTGATTTTGTTATTTTACATTCATAAAATTAATCAATACGATTTGTCCTTTATATTTTTAACATAATTTCTCGATGTTGGGGGTTATACTGCATGATTTATGATCATAACAGCAAAAACTTATTTTTATGAAACAAAATCCGATTTAAGATGATTAAAATTAATAAGTGAAAATGTACACATGCATTAAGTTTTTGAAAGTGAGAAATGTTTTTGATATCAAGCGAGAGGCTTTTAGACCATTGTTTGTCCACAGCATTAACGTTTTGCTGAACATTCCGTTTTTCATTAAGCCAAGTATTACTTATCTGCAACATACATTCTTATCAGTAATAAAGTTATGAAGTATATATCTTATGATGTTTTGTAGACTCGTTGTTAATCAAAACTTGATTCCAATGTTTTCACCAGTGGTTCTTTCTCCGAAAAAAGTTTTCTATCGTTATTGTGTCAGCGGGTGTTGTGTAGGAATCATATCCAATATTTAATTTATTATGTGATTCAGTCATAGACCAAAGAAAAATCCCTAGCAAAATATAAATTAAACACACTCTCTTTGGACTTATGTCTTCACTTTCTTTTATCTCCTGATATCGAACAGTTCCATAACGCTGACACCTAAGTCCAATATCAAATAACGCATATCTAACTCGCGAATATTAATCACTGCGAACCATTTATTTTGCAAAATTATTTTGTTAAAACACATTCTGATTGCACACACAAGTACTCTGAAGTTGACATCAAAACGATGCTTGAGTTTCTGATTGTCAATGTCTATGTGGTTTTTGGAGACCAGGTCTTCCAACAATCTATTGGAATTACCATGGGTACCAATAGCGCTCCGTTATTAGCAGACCTATTTTTGTATATATATATGAAGCAGAATTTGTGCAAAATCTTATGCGTGAAAAGAAGAAAACACTTGCTGTGGCCTTCAACTCAACATTTAGATATATCGACGACGTATTGTTAATTAACAATGGTTATTTCCATTCTTACGTCGATACGATATATCCTTGAGCTTGAGATAAAAGATACCATAGAGTCGGACACATCTGTTTCATACTTGGATATTTTACTTGAAGAAGACGTTAATGGTAATCTAACAACCAAGATATATATATGATAAACGTGATGACTTTAACTTTTCTATCGTCAACTTGCCTTACTTCTGCAGCAATATACCTTGAAGTTCATCACCTGCATACGGAGTGTATATATCTCAGTTGATTCAATACTCAAAAGCATGCTTTACGTATGAACAATTTCTAAAACGAGGTAAATTATTGACAAATAATTTGATGAAACAAGAAAATCAGCAGCCTCGTTTAAAGTCATCATTTCGTAAGTTCCATGGTCGATACAACGACCTTGTCAGCAAATACAATTTATCATTGAGTCGAATGCTGACTGACGTTTTTCATACTAATTGTTAGTCCATTATTTATACACTGAATTGACGATGGATTTTTTCCTTTGTTTCCCGATCATGACAAGGAGCACACGGCGGGTGTGACAGGTCAGCATGGAATGCTACTCCTCCATGGCACCTGATCCCACCTCTGATGTTTCGGAGGTCTGTGTTTGCTTTGCTCCTATTTTGTATTGTTTTATGGACTGTAATATTGAATACTGTTCGTTATCTCCATATCCTACTTGTATTTGTAGAGAATTTTCCCTCAGTCGTGAAAATTAATTAATGAAGCTCTTTAAAATAACAAAGCATTGCTAGAGTTCACGGGAGATTAAATTACGATAAGAAATTAAGTCGTTCTAACTGCTTATGGCTACTCGAAATTACGTAAAACTCCTTTCTTTTAACTGGATCAATCTACTCTCAAGCATTTTAAACACACTAAGTTCCATTATAAAATGCTTTAGGTTCCATGAATACATAAAAAGTATACTGTAAACAAAGAAAAAAAATAATGCACTGTATTTGCTGTGTGTTCAATGCACTTCACATTCAAATGTTTTAAAGGGGCTGGATGGTTGTGGCCATTTGTAGACTATTTTGATCTCCTTCAGAAGAAGGGCTCCTACAAAGATATACGAAAATGATCAAAAATTTAACTAAAATGTATGAAATTTGTCTTTGCCAATTGATAGTTGACAGCTTAAAATATCATATCTAAAAAATTAAGTCGTATGTAGTGGTTATATATAATTTAATTTGTTGACCCCTAGCCTGCTTAAACATCATGCACTCATTGTTGAAGATAAATTCTGCAGTTAAATCAATTTAAATACATGTAATTAAACCAAACCAATCTTCGTTTAATTATTAAATATGTTGGCATTAATGATAAACGCATTTGATAAATTTACATTTGAAGATTAAAAAAAAATATCATGAACATGATCGAGTCAGTATAAATGACCAAAGAAAAAAGAAAAAGACAATTGATATAATATTTTCTTGAGTTCTATCTATTTTTCATTTAAGAAAATGACGGATTCCTGTTTTACCCATCTAAGTCAACTTCTTCCGCATCTTAAAGTGATGCCTCGAACAAGTTCTAACCTGAAATAGCAGATAAACAATTTGTTGGCATGCTATGAAAAAACTTCTTTTAAAAAATCCCTCACATATCTTATAGTATGATACTTGTATATACATTTATATGAAGGATAGTAAAAAAAAAAAAGAAGAAATTTGGTGCATGAATAATATTTTCATGTGATTTAATGTTGATACTCTTTCCTATTTCTGCATACGTTAGCGATGTGAAATTCAACAAATAGATCCTATTTACAAATAACAGATAGGAAAATATTTCAAATCTAATTCCTGTACCTGTTCCTTGATCCGGCAGTTGTTTGCTTTCTTACAACTCATTACCCGTTCTCGATAACACTCCAGTACTCCGGTCTACTGCGAGGAATCTCGACTTTCAATTGTTAAGGTATGTAATCTAAACTGATTTTAAATGCTTTGCTCAGATGAAAAATTGATTAGATTTACAATGACTTACGTAATCAAAAATTCAGAATAATGTCAATAATATGGATTTTGAATTTTTATTACATGTTCATGGTTTTTTTTTCATTGTGCCACACTGGCAACCGTGTGCAATAATCTTTATATATATACTATAATTTATTCTATTTTTTAAATTCAAAACAATACATGATAATTTACGAGCGTCATCAATAAAAGCATTTCGTATACACAAGCTGCACAGCCAGTCCAACTGTCCTAGATTTTAAACAACGTGATGTATAAGGATATCCTATTTTCATCAAATAACAGTGGTTTTCCACTTCTTGTAGGGTCTCCAAAATTTTACACACCGTTGAAAAATCGTATTTGGTAAATCATTGAACTTAATATATTCCAATAATTTGAAATTGTTTGAATAAATATATATTTTGTGTCTGAAGTCGCTTCAACCAAAATAAAACATATAAATGTATGATTGAAATATACGAAAGTCTATTAGGATCAATCTAGAGAGAAAAACAATTAAAAAGGCGTTATAACGCCTTTTGAAAAGGTGTAATAACGCGAAAAAAGGCGTTATTACGCCTTTCCATTCCAAAAGGCGTTTAAATGCCTTTTTAAAAGGCCTTTCTAAAAGGCGTTATTACGCCTTTCCATTCTAGAAGGCGTTATTACGCCTATCCAAAAGGCGTTATTACGCCTTTCTAAAAGGCGTTATTACGCCTTTCCATTCTAGAAGGCGTTATTACGCCTTTCTAAAAAGCATTATTACGTCTTCCAAAAAGGCGTTATTACGCCTTTCTAAAAGGTGTTATTACGCCTTTCCATTCTAGAAGGCGTTATTACGCCTTTCCAAAAGGCGTTATTACGCCATTCCAAAAGGCGTTATTACGCCTTTCTAAAAGGCGTTATTACGCCTTTCCAAAAGGCGTTATTACGCCATTCCAAAAGGCGTTATTACGCCTTTCTAAAAGGCGTTATTACGCCTTTCCAAAAGGCGTTATTACGCCTTTCTAAAAGGCGTTATTACGCCTTCCTAAAAGGCGTTATTACGCCTTTCTAAAAGGTGTTATTACACCTCTCTTAAAAGCGTTATTACGCCTTTCTAAAAGGCGTTATTATGCCTTTCCAAAAAAGGTATTATGCTTTTTGAATAACCATTATTTTGCATTTAACAGTTAACAGACCCGTGCTTTTAATACCCCCCCCCCCTTCCACACACACACACACTCCACTGGCCAAATTCGTGGGGGAAATACTCGTTAAAAATTTATTTAAATGCAATAATTTGTCATTGTTTTACATACTGCAACAAAATGTTCAGGAACCATTTAATATTTAAACTGTAGCAAGACTTTTCATCAAAAATGTGTATATTTGGAGGGGGTTTACCCCATTCGCATCGTATTACTGGCCTACATGAAAAGGAAAAGGAAAAGGCGTTATCTTATGTTAATAAATATAGAAAGATTTCATTAAAACCATCTTTATTTGTGCAATTCTTTATATTCCTGCACATCTCACTGACAACTGTTTGCATTTGTATTAAGAGAAGGCAACACTCTACTTGTGAAGATCTAGAATATAGGCAGACTTTTCTTGGAGCTTTGTTTGCCATATACAGTGTATTAAAATTTATGTCATTTGAAGATATTTTTCTCTTTTCTTCGAAAAAAGCAGGCAACTATTTGCATGGGTATAATGAGCAATTGAAATCAATGACCCTTGGTAGAGATGTGCCTGGTATGAAAGAAGGACTTAGTTGGTTCAACATTGACAATATATGACGCATTTAAAAATCTTTTTTCCTGGAAACCTAATTGCTTTCTGTTTAAATTATTTTTTGAGAAATTATTCCTATATCTAATTGTGAAATTCATGTCCCAAAGGTACGATTTCTGCATACATACGCCCCCCCCCCTCGGTTGGGCTAAATATGTTTAGTTATGTATTGAAAGTAAAAGGCGTAATAACGCCTTTTAGAAAGGCGTAACAACGCCTTTTGGAAAGGCGTAATAACGCCTTTTAAAAAGGCGTTATAACGCCTTTTGGAAAGGCGTAATAATGCCTTTTAAAAAGACGTAATAACGCCTTTTAGAAAGGCGTAATAACGCCTTTAGAATGGAAAGGCGTAATAACGCCTTTTAGAAAGGCGTTATAACGCCTTTTAAAAAGGCGTAATAACGCCTTTTGGAATGGAAAGGCGTAATAACGCCTTTTCAAAAGGCGTTATAATGCCTTTTTTCGCGTTATTACGCCTTTTCGAAAGGCGTTATAACGCCTTTTAATTTTTTTTTCTAAATTGATCCTAATAGGCTTTCGTAGAAATAAGCATTGAGTTCATTACCAAAATTGTGTAGTTCGTGGCCCCAGGGTCAGGGGTTCCAGTCTAGGGCGGGACTGTGTAGATTATATAGTGAAATACATTATTTTCATTTGAAAAACTTCTTTTCTGCTCCTTGATATTTAATAAATTTACCTAGTACACAGTTGTGTTGAACAAGGTTGCCTCTTTCAAAATTGTTAATTTCATGACAACTGGGTCAGGGGTTCTGCTGTTAATAGGGGCTCTATTGATTACGTAGTGAAAAAGCATAAATTCTTTAAAGATCTTCTTCTCTGCTCCTGGGTATTATACAAACTAACAAAGTATATAGTTGTAATGAGCAAGGATGCCTCTTTCAGAATTGCGAATTTCATTGCTCCTGCGTCTGGAGTTCTGCTGTTGGGGATGAACTGTATTGATAATAAAGTGAAAATGCACTAAACCTTGAAAATTTTCTTTTCTGCTCCTTGGTATTGAATAAAACAAGTAAGATTATAGTATATAGTAATATTATGGGGTTAAATAATATATATTTAATTGTTGATAGTTTCATGATAAAAGTGATTTATGGGGGGCAACTAGATAGACCAATTATTTTTTTTATCCTAGTCATACTATTTTTTTCTTGCCTTTAAGCATCAAAGTTTCATTTGTCAATTTATAGATCTTCTAAATTGTTGTACTCAGGTAACCGTTAAGGCCCTTGGGCCTCTTGGGTTTTTTTGTTTGTTTGTTTGTTTGTTTGGTTTATTATTATTATTATTATAAAACTTTGACTCGTTTTATAAAGAAAATAATCATTTTAATCAGAACACTATAAATAAGTGTTTAAGGCATTTTAACCCTGGTCCGTGCGCACTATCGGCCTAATGACCGCAATTGTTCTACAAAAATATTAAATTCAAACAGTAAAAACCAATCCATTATGACTTGGATTTTTCTAAACAATATTTTGGTAAACAACAAGTATATTTTGAACTCTTCAATTTGACAAAAACGCCATTGCCCACGAACTTTTTGGACAAACCTCGTATATATAGAATCCCCCATGATTTGTGGCTGAATATGAATTTTATCCAACAAAGGTTTGTATAAGCCTTGGCGAGTTGAATAAAAATCGTGTCCAACCACAATCTAGGAGAGAGAGAGAGAGAGAGAGAGAGAGAGAGAGAGAGAGAGAGAGAGAGAGAGAGAGAGACTGATTTGTTTAGAAATCACATTAATAAAGCTCCATAAAATATAAAGAAATCATGATATGAAGATAGTTTTCTTTGGTGCTGTAAAGACTTTGCCCCATTCTTTTTATAAATCTATACATTTTTTTTTATATATTCTATAAATTAAAATTTTACGAAATTTTCAAACTTATTCTTGCAACCACTATTTAGGTTACCGGAATCCAAATGATGATATACATGATTTTTGAAAAAAAAAAATGTGATTCAATTATATAAATAGAAAGAAAAGAATGATTGCATTAAACATTTTTCATTGAACTGTTAATGTAACTGTATGTTTGTTTTCAAAGCACATAAAATATTTTAGATATTCTCATATTTCCACATTTGCAACCATTTGTCAATGCATAGCAAGCTTCACTGCATTAAGTTCAAATCACAAATTACATGTACCTAAAATGCAAATATTAATTTCCAAGAGCATATTTCCACCTTTGATATACATACAAAACAAAAGAAATACGAATTCGGCATGGTACAATTTAATTTTAATTCTTTTCTTTTGTTGTTGAAGTATTCAAGTATGGAAAACTTAAGTACCAAACCACAAAAACAAGAAGATGGACCCAAAAGTGAAGACGAAGAAGAACAACAAAAGCTTCTACTCGATTTGGCAGAAAATATTAAAAATGATAAAGTTAATGAACTTTCCGAAACGTTAGCAGCTTTACAGGACAATGATATTCAGAAATGGTTGGAAAATGCAGTTCCAAATACTGGTGGAGATTCTCTTCTTCATATTGCTGTTAAATGTCACGATACTTTACATTTTGTCGAACTCCTTGGAAAATATTGTCCAGGTCTCCTGGTAAAACATAAAGAAAATCCAGAATTTTACGGACAAATACCTCTCCACATTGCAATAGCAAAAGGAAACTTAAGTGTTATTGAGTTGATGCTTAAACAAGTACAGAAAAACACAAATAAGAGGAATTCCTTCCTACAAGATTTACTACATAAACAAGCTTCTGGGTCCAGATTTCTTAACACTATAATGATGGGACAACTTCCTCTCACTGTTGCAGCACTGAAGGGTGATTCCTGTGTAATAGAATTACTTATAAAATATGGTGCCAATATCGTCCAACAAAATAATTTAGGTGATACAGTTCTCCATTCAGTTGTGAAATATGCTGCTATATATCCAGATAAGATTAATTACCTGAAAGAGATGTTATTACACTTAAACGACAGAATTGAAAATATGGGGGAAGATAATCAATATGAAGAGAATTGCTGTAGGAACTATTACAGATTTAAAATGTCTTACGTTTGGTTTCTAAGGAACAGTGATAATATGACGGTTCTACAATTGGCTGCAAAGTACGGCGTAACAGAACTCTTCCAGCTCATTCTGAATCTTGAGGATGTTTATTGCTTCAGCAATTCAAATGATGGTCTCTTTGAAATCAAGGAATATGACATCTCAGAAATAGATACTGCGTGTAATATTCGAATGACATTTGAGTCCAAACACAGTCTGAATATTAAAACGAATGCTGGCGTCAATAACACCGCTCCAACCGCCGATGCAGAAATTGCAACTTGCTTTTCGCAGAATTGTCCAAAACCGGAAACAGAATCTGTTTTGGAAATGTTATTTCATTTCAATTACAATAGTGAAGATGCCTACAATATGATTGAACTTCCCCCTGTTAAGCATATAGTCAAAAAGAAATGGAAGAACTATTTGTGGACATTCATGACCATGATGGTCTTTCATTTTGTTTTTATGATCCTTCTTACTGCTTACACGGTTGAATCGTCTACAATATCCGAAGATTCAAAAGCAAATTTGACACACATTAACTTTACCTCGAATCAATTTACGCTTGTCTTTCGATGGGTGTCTTTTGTAATAGGAGTGGTGTATATTTTCATTGCAGTCTGTGTGATCATTACAAAATTAAGGAGAAATAATGCATTGCACTATGCACTCCACAATCTAGAGTACATTTTGCCATTACTTTTCTTTGGAATTTCTATTGTTATCGACAGCATACATGACTCAGTGTCAGAAGGGCAAAATGAAAATATTCCTTTAATAATTGCCGTTGTATTGGGTTGGTGGATAAACGTATTTTTCCTGTCACCTTTCAAGTATTTTAGTTTCTTCACAGAAATGATTAAAAGGGTTTTGATAGGAGATTTTATACGGTTCGGTATAATAATTTTGTTTGAACTGTTTGCATTTAGCGCTGGGATGTACAGCATCTTTCAAGGTGTAGAAGTAGAGGGAGCAATCTTCAGATCGTTTGAAAGAACCTTATTAGCACTTTTCAAACTTGCAATAGGCATAGAAGACATAGATATTTTATTCAAAGCTCGAATTCCATGGCTTGCCGTTACCATTTACTCAATCTTTATAGCATTCACATACCTACTGATGTTAAATGCTTTGATTGCAATGATGTCTGAAACATGTTCTAATATCCTTAAAGAACAATATCCGCGATGGCGAATTCAGCAATTGTCTGTGGTTTTATTTTTAGAGGATATTCTCTGTCTTTGTTGGTTTGAAAAGATTTTGTCAGTTATTGGAAATAAAACAGACATGAAGATTTTTCATCCCAATAACTATTATGAAGACCATCCAAGATATTTCATGGAAATCCATTCTCTTCAGTTGGAATATGCAACTACCGAAGATAAAGAACGACTAAGGAAGAAAAATCCAAACCTATTACAGACAATTTACAATTCTCCTGAGATCGACGAATTAACAGATATGAACGAAGGCATTGATATCGTGGAAGAAAATCTTACACAACGGAGAAAATCTTCGAAGAAAAGATATTTCCCCTTGTCTACTGTTCGTTCTAGAAAGTCGAGGAGAAAAGTAGCGTCTTCAGTCGAGAATCCATAAATAAGTCCTACTGATGTAGCAGCGACATTCAGCCAACGCCTTTTAACAGTGATCCATTACAATATAATGATTGAATCATTGTGTGTAGGACAAATACTGTTCCGTATGTTGATATTCGAAATTGACTGATCAGTTCTTTTAAGAAAAGACAGTTATGATTTTATTCACATGCGCATTTGAAAACCAACAATACTGGGGAAACACTTTCAACTATTTAAAATAATTAGAAAAGTCTTTATTTCGATATTTATTTTACTGTCATTTGAACTGTTTTTCAATTAACATGATTTGCATCGTTGAATTATCTACTGGACAATATTTTGTATTCTAAAAAGTTTTTCTCTGAATAAAAAGGAAGTACACTCTTCTATTTGAGGGTTTAATAAAGATATATCATTTATTACATCGTTTAACATCTGTTTGTAAACAACATTTTTTTGCATCTTAAATAGGAGAAATATACTTTTTTCATAAAAATATTTATGCTCAGTTTTACACTGAATTATTGAAATGTATGTGTAAGCGTGTAAGCAGAGCACATGCATTTAATTTGGATTTCAGAAAAATTACATGGCTGCTGCCAAGTAGATCACTGACAAATACATACACAGATCTAACATAGAACATTGAAATTCCTAATAAAGAGGAATAATTCCATTTCCTCAATATTTAATTCATCATAATTTATCTCCATTAAAAATGAAAGTCTGAACTTTGGAGAAAACGAACAGTATTCAAAATCAGAGGTCCATAAAACAACACAAAACAGGAGCAGAGCAAACACAAAACCTCCAAAACGATTGGTCTTCTTCAACATTGCTGTGGTTAAAAACCACTCTGATTCTACTCACAAATACTCTAAAGTTGAAGTTACAAGGATGCTAAAGTTCCTTATTGGCAATATTTATCTCGGCAATTGATCCCACCTCGGGATTTTCCGGTGGTCCAAGTTTTGTACCCTATTTACAGATTTGTTATTTTTTTTTCTTTTAGATCTTAGAATTTATCTTCATCTTTTTCTTTCAAGTGCGAAAAAAAAACAAAATTAAATTTTCAGATGTTTGAATTATTTGTAACAACTTTTTAACCTCCCAAAGCGATTTGCTAAGCACTTGACAGCTCGTTGTGTGGTGCTTTATAATTAATACACTTGAAGTGAATGCTAAAATTTCTTATTATTGAATTTTTTTTTTTCATATTGAATCAGGGATCTATATTAAATATTAACATTTTTTTGTTTTGTTTCGTTTTTTATAATCATGATCAATCAATCAGTTCGCGTAATGATTTTACGCATAAACACCTTCGGTGTCAAAAAAAGTTAAAACAGAATGAAATGCAAACTAATTTATAACTCAACTAAGAAAAACCAGGTCTATATTTATAAGCATTTAGGGCAAAAAACTGTTAAAAAACCCAGTCCGTAATTCTTTCTAAAATCATCTGATGTTTTGGAGGTCGGTGTTTGCTCCGATCCGATTTTGTAATGTTTAAGAACTTTTGAGCTCGAATACTGTTCGTTATCTCAACAAATTGTAACCAAGCGAAACAAAATGCAAACTTCGTCTGTTATTTATCAAGATACACTTACATACCCAAAAAATCCTCTCAATATATACAAGTGCTTAGAAAAAAGTGCAGAAGAAAACCAAGTGGGACGGTACAGACTGACAGATAGACGAAGAGACAATCAGACGGATCGACGATGAGGATCTCCGGTTTTACCGGTAAAGAACAAAAAGTTTGAGACTAACTTAAATATTTATGTTTTATAAAAATTATTAACAATTTAGTGAGTTATTGAAGTAGATAAATATAGCAGTTTATAATGTAAGTTATTTGACAAGGCAATTTTATTGTGCTGTTCAGCCTATAAAAGTACAAGTGTCAGGTCATTTAATTAATGTAATTAATGTAGATTGAGATATTCGCCTCTAATGAAAAGAAACAAATTACAACGAGAAGTTAATTGTCTTCCGTCTTCTTTTTCAATTTCATCGACTATAATACTACGTTGACTGGGGAATTATTCATATTCTTTCAGCATCTAATAAAAAAACATTACCTGAACTATTTGCGGTATCGAATTATAATTCAAAATCAAATTTCACTTGTTAAACATGCAAAAGTCAATCATTTTAATTTGTAGCACCTGCAACTTTACGTGCAGCAGTATTGTCACATCCCAAGGTTATTGCCTTTTTTGATTGCGAGAAAATAGGACGGAAATAATAAACATATCTATTTCCAATTCATTTTAAAATATTTATGATAGAGGTGATATTAAAGCTAATTTTAGAGTCTTGAGAGATGCTTTAAAATCAAATATATTAATTTCTCTGTAAGTTCAGCAAATGCAGTGAACATCACAGAGAGAGCATTCTAAATAAGTATTCATCGCTATAGCTGTACACAAACAAGAAAGAGTTTTAAGAATTTTAATACTGTAATTTTATTCAACACAACTCAGCATGAAAAAAAATTGACAACCATCATTATGGGTATACGCAAATGTTCTGTGCACAACACAATATTTGAATCATTGAGATGATGACCATCTTAAAGGGCTCTGTTTTAACAAAGGACATTAAGACAAATTTGCTACAGACAACTAAAGTCGGACAGACAAACAGACCGACAGATTAAATCTGAAGGGTCAACAGCAGAGCGGGACTTACAGTATGGCGCTTCTCCTTGACATGTAAGATTAATGTAAATTCTGAATTAATTAAATATATATTGTTATGTATGTTTCAAAATACATATTTTGAAAACATTTTGGCAAATAATAAAACCACTTTCATTCCTAAGTTGGTATTAAAGATACATTCCTTCGAAAATACTGATTTGGAATGTTGGATTCAATCTCTCTCTCTCTCTCTCTCTCTCTCTCTCATATCACAATGGTGTTATCACAACGTCTTGTTCTATGTTTTTAGAATCAATTCTTCTTTTTTCTAACTTTCTACAAAGCGGTTCCAAAAACAATATGGTTCCACTCATTATAAGAGTTGATCCCATCACATAGAAGGAGGCATAGAAAGATCCCGATATGTCTCTCAGATAACCTGAAATAAATAAGCAAACACGTCCAATGTTAGCCCCTTGTATAAAACAATAAAAAAGTTTGTCCTTAAATTCTTTTTTCAGCAAGTTCTAACTTCATTCATGTCTCAGTGACAATTATTCAACTAACTTAGAAGTTGGAGAATGTGCTTTTTTAATAAAAAGTTTTTTTTTCAGATTTTTCAGATAAGTTATATGAGTCTTTCATTTAAAGAAACAGAATGTGCAACGTTTACGCACGACCTAAAACACAGTTGCGGCAAAAAAAGAAAAAAAATATATATACACGAATATGTTACCTAAAAGACTCAAGAGACCTTAAATTACAATTCAGAATTTACTTCTATCAAATGAAATCTTGTTCTAGATTTACCTAAAATTGGGTTCGAGATAGACAACCCTAGTCCTTGCATCATCATATTTATCGCCATTGCGCTGGAAAGATTGTCTATTCCTACAAAGTCTGCAATTACAGCTGGAAATAAACCGAAATACACGCTTCCAAAAAATCCAAATATTACGGATAGGAAACACATGGTCATGAAGTCTGTATAAAGTGAAATAAGCATACAAGATACACCGGTTATAATCAAGGACCCAGCCATCATGTGAGTTTTTGACATAAAGTTGTGATAAATAAAAATAGCAACAACAATCTTAGAAAAAAAGTTTGAAGCTCCTATCATGATCACTAGTATGGTTATTTTACTATCCAATATTCGAAGATCTTTAGCGTGTGGAGGTATAAAAATTGCAATCTGTACACATCCGATTATGGCGAGAAAACACACCGGAATCCACATTCGGAATAGCACATTTTTCAAAACTTGAATGTTTATCGATATCTTGCATATATTTTTAATTTTGATCTTATTTTTCGTATCAAGAAAAAATTGTTTTACAAGTGACATTTTTCTCTTGTTGCAATTTTCTTGGGAAAATATGGAATTCGAACACTTTTCTTTCGTCGTTTTCTGTCCAGAATTTGGTGTGTGATCACATTTACCATCACTGCCAGTTGTCCAAACTGTTTTGTTCGAATGAATTTCTTTTGAATTTACTGCCTTCCAAGTAATTCGGTCTTTATAGAATGCTATTGGTCTCATCAAAGCTCCCGCTACACACAAATTCAAAAGGAGGCCACCAATCACAACGAGTGCTCCTCTTAGTCCGTATGTATCCAGAAGAATTCTTATGACAGGCGGGAATATCAAACTTCCGAAGCTGACTCCCATATTTCCTAAGGTGGCAGCTAGACCCCTTTTCTTGTCAAAGTATCTCCCTAAAACTACTAGTGATGGTCCATAGGAAAATCCATAAGCGATACCTTAAAACATATATTTTTTGTTAAAAAATCAGTGTTAAATAATCATATTTTTGTTTAATTTATTATTATTTATGAAAAAGAGTTTTGAATTATGATATCGATAATATAATCAATTAACAATTTTTTAATATTCAACGAGTAATATTCCAATGATCTTGAATAAGAGATACAATCTGACATATCTATTTCGTATTTTTATATTCTACTAAAAAAAAAAAATTAAGGTGACCTTACAGCAAACCCTTATGATAAATGTGATGACTTTAACTTTTCTATTGTCAACTTCCCTCTTTTTATGAAATATACCTTTATCACTACATATGGATTTTATGTATCCTTTTTTAATCTATTCATAAGAGCATATTTTACGTACGAATGTCAAAAGTCGTGTTTAAAGTTACTATTTTGCAAGTTCTATGGTCGATACAATGATCATGACTGAGTCGATTGCTGACAGACGTTTTTCAAATATATTATTATCGTTTTATTTACACACTGAATTGTCAACGGAATTTTTCTTTATTTAGCACGAGGCGGGTGTGACCGGTCAGCAGGGGTTGCCTACTGCTTCATGGCACCTTATCCCAACTCTGATATTCAAATAAGTCCGTGTTTGCTCTGCTCCAAATTCTATGGTTTCAATGAATTTTTAAGCTCGCTTTCTGTTCGTAAACGCCATATATTTTCATATAAAAGTGAAATTTTCTGTAATATTTGCATATTGTTTGAGATTTAGGATAATAATATTGTCAATCCATATTTCAAGAAAATCCTTCTGTTAAAAAAAGTTGAAGTCATCCAAAAGAAAATTTGGAAAAGTGTAATACCGCAATTGATCTTCAAAAAAAAAAATAATAAAAATAAAAAAATAAGGAATACAAATAGGGAAAATCCAGATGTGGGATCAGGTGCCAAGGAGGAGTAAGCTTTCCAAAGATTTCATTATTGCTATTTGAATATAAAAAATACTAAAAAGAAAACTTCATGCTTATTTTGATCTTTTCTGGTTTGTTTCTCTCAGTGCATAAAAGGTAAGTGAACGTATGCCAAATTAGGGAACATATTGCTCTAATGATTTCTATCATTGTCGTGTACGTGATCAAAATGGCTAAAGCTTCCTATTCAAACTTCAAATTACTTTCTTGTCCTGTTTCCCTTTTTCTGACAAGCCAATATATAGATTTTAAAATAATGTAATGCTTAATGTTTGCTGTCAAAAATATCACACTGATTTCTATCATGAAAAATCAAAATTAGTCTAGGTTTTGCTAGTTTACGGTTCTTAGATTCTTAACAGGAGCCCCTTTTGTTTTCTAAACTCAAGTTTCTATTGCAATATCTCAATTTCACTGAAACTCTATCTTGCGTTAAGAGAAAGCAATTATGACAGATAAAAATAAATACACTCTATTTTTTTTCTGAGTCAGACATTAAAAGGTTGCTACATACCAAATATTACGCCATGAGATAATATAAGATAGGACATGTCTTTTATTATGGCACTGATGACGTATGCCAAGCAACCAAAGAGACCTCCAATTATAATATAAGTCCGATTGGATGCAAGACCAGTTCCGAAGTTCATTGCAAAGAGCGCTGCAAAGATAATCATGTATATGGTCTATGTTAGACATAATTAGAACAGATATAAACAATAGATAACGCTTAAACGACAGGCAAAATAGAATAATCATCCCATATAATATCTTTCTGATTGTGTCTATAATTACATAATTATGACATAATTGGCTTAAATTACTTAATAAAAAGATTGTGATTCATAAAGTACTCACAAGCAACACTAAATACTACGGTCTGTACCGACAGTGCTACGGTGATGCTGGAGGCAGATGCCTTATATTCACTCATAAACTCAGCAAAGAAAAGCCCGAAAGAGGAAGTACAGCCAATGACCAGGAACACAACAAGAAAGTTGGCTGAAGAGAACATTGGAATAAATTACATAATTACTGATTGCACTGCAACAACTTTTATGTAAATTCATTTTAATAAATCAATTAATTATGACTTTATTTTTGACCGTATCAAATATAGAAACTCACCAGCGAGAATCACCCATGCCCAACCTCTGTCTACTGGAACTCTTCTGCTTTCCTCCATTGTTTTCTTTCCTTTATGTATTCCACACAGTATATATTCTTTTAATAAACTAAAACATAAACAGCCAAATAAGCAAAACTTACTTGGTTAGAATACATAATGACACCAATACTATATACGCAATATAATGCGGTATGGGGAAACTGATGATAGCGAGAATCTTTTTTTTTTTTTAAATATCAGTTAAATTACCACATCAGACCAAAGCATTTATCATCTCTACTACAAACGATTTTTCAAGCATTATTAATAGATTTATTTTAACCTAAGGGCCTTATTTTGTTTTAAATAAGACTCAACTCCCTTTGCCGGAAATAATATGACATATTCTTTTAAATAACCATCAATATATATTTTTAGAAATATCATGACATTTTATTCTAATGACCAACGATTCATTAGTAAATATTTTCATAAGAACAGATTGCGTGTCAGTACTCAGTGTCTATTAGTGGGGCACAGAATTATTCTTTGACCTCACGTTCGATACCAGATTTTCAATTTTTTTATTTTAAACTTCAGGAAAAGTTCAAGACTTGCAAGTACACTAAGAATGGAGGTATACAAGGCGAGGAGAATTCCCCGCTCTGAAAAAAAAAAACATTTCTCAATTCTAAAAGTTCACGAAAAGTTACATTTTTCAAAAATTGTATTTTTTTTTATTGTCAGTATAATCTTTTACACATTTGCTCCTAAAACTTGAGAATGTTGACTTTAAACAAGATTGTTGCTAGCGTTGTTTCATCAACTTTTTTCACTAGTTTGCTTCGTTTTAGGAATTGTTTGAACTTAAAGCATGCTCTTGTGATCGAATCATCCGGGCGACATAAGCTCCATAAGCAAATGATAACAGTTTATCGCTTTATAAACGAAATGCGGAACGAAAAACGGAATGAACAGAAAATATGACTTTAGAATAAATCACTTAAAATCCACAAATTATATCAGAAACGATATATATCTAATACAATTTCTTTTCATATTTAACCCTTCATTGTTAACTGCATGTTCATTAAGTCAAATTCAGTCTTATTCAAGAAAATTCCTGACATAGACAAAGAATATTTATAGCGATTGGTAAAATTAGACAAAATATATACCTTACATGTAAAGGGTCACCAGCTTGGCGCAGTGATTAGAGCGTCTGCTCTAGAGTCACGGTGTAAGGAATTGACCCTTACGTTGCGGGTTCGAATCCCACTGTGGCACATGGAGACGGGTCTCTCGGATAAGACCGTATAAACCGCGCGAGGTTCCGTGTCACAGAAGGTGCTCACTCCTCAGTGTCCGGAAATGCCGAGTATATGACAAAGTTTGCGGTTTTACATTTTCGGTAACCAAAAAATGCCCCTATCGATAATACGTGCCTGATAATAAAGTATTAAATGAAACTTATGTGCTCTTAAATACTGAAACTGATGAACAATTCGGTTCATGTGAACCTGAAGCACATTTGCAGCTCTGTTCTGCAGCATGTTAAATAATAAAGAGGGTGTGTGTGTGTATAGAGCATTTATTACAAATGCCAAATGAGATTACAGATTTTACAATATCAGAATGCAGCAGAAGGTGGGGCCCAAATGAAACATATGGAGATAACGAACGGTATTCAAGCTCAAAAGTCTACAAAACAATACAAATTTAGAGCAGAGCAAACACGGACCTCTAAAACATCAGAAGTGGGATCAGGTGCCATGAAGGATTGAGCATTTAACAATGCCATCGATTATTGATTTTACATGCACATGTATTTGTGCTGATAAGCACTATCCGGTGGCTATATACCGCAGCAAGTCTTGGTCACAATGAATAATTGAATAAGCATTCCGGGAATGTTACATTGGTAATATTAGTCCCTTTCCGAAAAGTTTTATTGGTTCCTATTAAAAGTTCTGTAAAAAATCATTGATGCAGAACAAAATGCAAACTTGATCTATAACTCATTAAGGTGAACCCACATACCAAAAAATAACAATATCTGCACGAAAGCATTTAGAAATAAAAAGCGGAAAATCTTTTTAAAAAAATAAAATAAAATGACCATAATTGTATTAAACACCATTTAAGCCCGATTGCACACATAATTACGTAAATCTTTTCTGGATTGTGCCTTTAAAATCATAAAAATAAAGAAAAATTCAATAAAGAAACAATATCCACAAAGTTTCTGTTGAACAGAAGGTTAAAAGAAAAGTTAACATATCTAAAAGCATGATATAAATACAGATTTCTGAAAGTCTTAATGTCTATGATTCAAGATCTAGGTTGCCATAAGGGGACACAAATAAACTAATTTTCAACGCATTTCTCGAATTAAATTTCGAAAGTTTTCGACATTTCATTTCTTTCGAAGATAAAATTCGAAATTCCCTTTAAAATTAATTTCTATCATGATATCATTTTATTAAATATTTGATTTTAAATAAAATTCAAACTTACAAAATTTGGCCATGTTTTTATATTTAAGTGTTAGAGCAGTGAATCATGCAATTTAAAAAAAACAACAAACAATTCAAACAAAGAAGATTCCTGCAATTTTTTTTTAGCTAAAAATAAAACTTATAAGCAATATAAAAAAAAATTATATTTGAAGAATGAAACATATGGAGATAACAAACAGTATTCAAGATCAAAGGTTCATAAAACAATAGAAAATAGAAGCAGAGCAAACATGGACCTCCGAAACATCAGAGGCGGGATAAGGTGCCATGGAGGAGTGGGCATCACCTGCCGACCGGTCACACCGGCCGACTGTGCTCCTTGTCATGTTCGGCAAAATTATGGAAAAGCCCGTCGTCAATTCAGTGTATAAATTATGAAAAACGTCAGTCAGCATTTGACTCAATGATAAATTGTATAGGCTAAGATCATTGTATCGAAAAAAAACTTACAAAATGATGACTTTAAACGAAACAGCTGAAATTCTTGTTTTATCAACTTGTTTGTCAATAATTTATCTCGTTTTAGAAATTGGTATTACATAGAGCATGCTCTTGCGTATTAAATCAACTAAAATCAACTCCGTATGCAGGTGATGAAGGTACCAGGGTATATTGCTGCATAGGTAAAGGAAGTTGACGATAGAAAAGTTAAAGTCATCACGTTTATTATAGAACTTTGTTGTTGGATTACAATTAACGTCATTTTCAAGTAAAATATCCAAATATGAAACAGATGTGTCAGACTTTGTGGTATCTTTTATCTCAAGTTCACCAGGATATATCGTATCGACATAAGAATGGAAATTACCATTGTTAATTGACAGTACGTCGTCGATATATCTAAATGTCTAATTGAAGGCCACGGCAAATTTTTTCTTCTTTTCAGGCATAAGATTTTGCAAAAAAACTGCTTTATAGGAATACAAAAATAGGTCTGCTTATAACGGGGCGCAATTGGTACCCATGGGATTTCCAAAAGATTGTTGGAAGACCTGGAAGAATAACCTTTTGTCAAAATGAATAAGAGTCAAAGTATAAAAAGCTATTTCAGTTCTTGAAAAGTCGACCTTGAAAAGAAAATACATACCCGTTGCTAAGGGATATATTTTTAAATATTTTTCAGGAATTAAGAATCAAAGTTTATAAATATTCTTGTCTTTTCGGGGAAACCTTAATCGTCCTCTAGTCAATTTTTATTTGATTTTACTTTATGATTTCAAAGTTATTGATGATATTTTCAAGAAAAACCTAACCGTCTTCTAGTCATTTTATTATCTAATTTTACATTATAATTGCAAGTTATTGATGATATTTTCCACTATCATTAATCCGCTGATTAGGAAAACACGTTTGTTATTAACAATCATAATTGCCCTTTTATGCTTCTTTTGAAATAAATTTTGCTAGCTGTTCAGGAAGTAAAGCGTAGAACTACACACATTCACAATTTAGCATTTTCAGTTCTCATTCAGTCCTCTGTGAGTTCTATTTATATCTTTCAAAGTATTATCCCAATAAAATGTATTTTGATTTGCAATCAATCAATAAAGGCATGTAACCTTAACTGATATTTTCATAAACAGATACATGTATTAAGTTATTTGGAGATAGAGTCTAATATTAAAAATATTCATAAAAATAAAAAGTACTCACCCTTATGTAAAGTCAACGACTACTACGTCACGGTTTTCCTACTAATATACTTTATAGAGCTATGATATGCTCTTTAATTACCATGAATTGTACTGGAGTCTGTGTGATCGACATTAAGGAGATGTCAATCAGGACGTTTCTTTAAGGACAATTCATTTCTTCACTTTACAGATTGTATAACCAGTATATGCACCCTCATGCTCCGTTTAAAAGATAAAAAGAGTGCTTAAAAGGAAGGGCACCTTTTTGGTTTTCATAGGGTAAAAGGAGAAGGTTAATGTTTGTCAAATAGCTGGATTATTATTAGTTCACAATTCATATGTAAGTATTGTGCATTACGTTACGTATGTGCAAGAACAGCAACGCACCTGGGACATTTATTTCAAGACAAGACTGTTAAACAATGGATAAACTAACAAGTCAGTCAGAGAGAGAGAGAGAGAGAGAGGGTGTGTGTGTGAGAGAGAGAGGGTGTGTGTGTGTGTGTCTTTAAAGGGCATGCTGCAATATTTCGATAAACTTAGAAAAATTTAAGTGAAGGAAATTCAACGTCCAGGATCCATCTTGAATTATAAATTATATTATAAATTGTACATTTATGTAAGGCACACACACTTAGGTACAAATCGTTGTATACGATAGTTCACAAACTCTTCACTACATATATATGTGCACTGTGATAAAAAAAAAACTGCTTTAGTAATTATCTGGCGAGAACTAGACCTAATTACAGTTAGGATGAGTACCAATGTTTTATATGCCTTTTTATGATCATATGGATCTACATAATCTGATTTTTTTAAAAAATAATGAAGGATTTCCATCCCTAATGGGACCAAATTTTCTACCCTTAAATGTCCATCAAGTACACTCTGATATTAAATTAAAGCGTTCAATAGTAGAAAAGGATTGCCCGAGAAAAATTTTCTAAACTTTCACTAACTAAGTATTAATTAATAAAGATTGCATTGAAGTCTATGGGGAAAACATTTTTGGAAAATAAAAAATCAAATAATAAGAATATCATGTTGAATATTGCGGTGGGAAAATGCATTAAAACATTATAAATAGAATGGCAATTAAAAAATAATTTTCTGCCCGGATAATCGTTTTTTTTTTAAATTATTTTTTCAATAATTAAAAAGAGAGGGAGATTACTCTTACCAAAGTTCAAGGTCATAAATTAGGACACATCCCACCCTTAATGCTAATAGTAATAAATGGGATTTATATAATCAATTTCATTGAATTTGTTGCTATTAGGGGTTGAATACCTTAAAACAAGGAAAACACCAAAATATCAAAATATTGTTTAAATGCATTTTTCTATGAGGCGCCATTTTGGTATTTACTGCCAAAAAGTGATATCACTCATTCGAAAAGATGATATCACCTATTTAATTGGTGATATCACCTATTCGAATAAGTAATATCAACTATTCAGATTTTGATTATGTGATATCACCTATTCGAATCAGTGATATCACATATTCACAAATATGATATCACCTATTTAATTTGAATTGGTGATATCACCTATTCGAAAAGGTGATATCACTTATTCAAATAGGTGATATCACTAATTTGAATAGGTGATATCACTTATTCGAATAAGTGATATCACCTATTTAAATTGAAAAGGTGATATCACTTTTTCGAATAGTCGATGTCACCACATCATTTTGAATAGATGATATCACTCATTCGAATAGGTGATATCACCTTTTCAAATTATTTATGAAATAACAACAGCTCTCAAGACAATAGGTCCCTAAATCTTATTTACTTTTACTTTCGTTTTATAACTCATCATTCTAGGAGACAATTGATTACAGTTTTGCATTTAATTTTAATTAACCGCAATAGAAGTTGTAGTTTTTTTTGCTCACAAATTAATTTATTTCACTAATCTATCATGTAAACTAAAAGAAAAATTGGAAAAACACATGAAAACTGGGTAGTTCGAATTTTCTTGGTTCCAGTGGTAATCTATATATTCATTATTTATTGTTGTAAGAAATTCAAATAGGTGATATCACCTATTCAAATTGGTTATATCACCAATTCAATTGAATAGGTGATATCACTTATTCGAAAAGGTGATATTACTTATTCAGCAGGAATAGGTAATATCACTTATTCGAATAGGTGATATCACCCATTAAAAATAAATAGATGATATCACCAATGCAAATAGGTGAGATCACCTATTCGAATAAGTGATATCACCTTTTCAAATAGGAGATATCACCAATTAAAAATGAATAGGTGATATCACCAATTCGAATAGGTGATATCACCTATTCGATTAAGTGATATCACCTATTCTTCTTCAATAGGTTATATCACTTTTTGCCAGTAAATACCAAAACGGCGCCTCATTATTTTCAGATACAATTATCATCATTTTCTAATTAAAGATAAAATCTTTAATGGTTGATTAATTTTTTAAAATATGCTAGAAAGGATTTCATTTGTTCAAAAAAATATGTAAACTGAAAAGTGTTTCATTGGAAAACGTTTCAAGAGATCCATGTTGTTAAGGTGATGAATGGACTGATGATTGTTTTACGTCTTATTCGAGAATTCTTGACGCATATTTAAACCATGTTGCTTACAAAATAATAGTTTTATCTTCTTTTGATATTTTAAGCCATATATTTGAAAAGAAAATAATTCAAAACAAATATTTTTAAAAAGCCCGAAAGTACAAAAATGTATCAGTTAATAGCATTTTCGGGTATTATGTAACGGAATAAAAATGAAAAGAGTGCCACTAACAATTTGAGATAATATAAGATAAAATAGAATCAGATAAATATGAAATAAAATTATAGTTAATAACAAGGTGTTTTTCCCCGCAAAATTGGATTGAAATCATATCCCTAGCAATTTAAAGGGATTTTTTTTTAGCTTGCATTGTTTGGAACCTATATCTATATCCAAATATCTTGTCTTTATTTTGGTCAAAAATGACCCTACAGTCATAAGATAAATCTAAATTTTTAAATTTTTTCTTTTTTTTATGCGTATTTATTTCTTATTTAATGAAATTTTGATTCAAAATTTAATTTTGTTGCCTCATAGATAAAATAAAAATGTCAGAATTCATGTTTTGTTTGAATCAAATATTTGGATAAATCACTTTCTATTTTTTTTCTTTTCACCTTTAGAGCAAAAACTTACATAAAGTTTACATTTTTCAACCGATTTATAGTTAAGAGTGGAATCAGATACTTTATTTAAACATTGGATTTTCAAGATGTATGTTGTAGAACGCTGTATTAATTCTTATCATGAACTATAGTCTATACGATGTTTGTATACTATGTAAAACGATATTAAAGCACTCATTTCATACAATGACATTATATAGGTCATAATAATCTAACCTCAGTTTATTGACCTCATAGGGCGAAAGACATTCGTTTTTATCTCATTCAAAAACGATTTATGCTGTGTGAACTGTTTAATAACGAGGTGTAATGATTTCACTTTGGTAACGTGACCTAGGCATAATTCGTGATTGTAACGAACAAGAACATTCTCTTCATGAAACGATTTGAGATAACGAGCAGTAATCAAGCTTTTAAGTCCAAAAAAAAAAAACAGAATAGGAGCAGAGAAACATGGACCTCCAAAACGTCAGAGGTGGGGTCTGGTCCCATGGAGGAGTGAGCATCCCCTGCCTACCGGTCACACCCGCCGTGTGCTCCTTGTATTGATCGGGAAATATAGCGTACACTTTACATTATAAGTCTCAGTTTCAATTCTGCAACGACCTACATACATTTTTTGCATACATTTTTTTACTATTTCTTTCATCTTATAAATAGTCCAAAAACATTTCCAAAATTTAAATAAAAGCAAATTCATATTTTAAAATTTTACTTCTATTTTTTGTGTCTTTATAACTTTAAAAGCACAAATGAATGAACCGTATAATGTATTTATGTGCACAATCATTGAAATTAACTTTCTTTTAATTCTGCTTCAATAATGTGTAATAAAATCTTTGTAAGAATTTTCCAGCATTTTATTTCTAAACACTTACAGGTATTGAAGTATTTTTTTGGTATGTGGGTTTTCCTTGATGTATTTTGAGTTATATATAGCTAAAATTTGCATATGTTCTGCATCATTGATTTTTTGACGAAATGATGAAATGTTCAATTTCAAATGGGAACCGGATTAAACATGCCAGAAATGGAATGATTTTGCGCTGTAATGCATCACTATCAGAAAGCACTAGAAAACGAGCAATACTTTTTATTCTATGAATCGGATCTATTTAATTGATACAAGGTCTAGGATTGAATTTTATATAAACCACTAAAAATGACCAACTGTAAGAATAATTTTTGAATACGAAAAATAATTATCTACACAGTTTCTGTTGAACAAAAAATGAATACACATAAAATTATATTTAAGCATGGTTTGAACATCTTACTATACAGCAAGTTTCTGACAAGTCTTAATGTTAATGATCCAAGATCAAATAGGTCGTAAAGGGAATAAATAAACTAAGGTTCAACATTTCTCGCATTTAGTTTGGAAAGTTATAATTATCGACATTGATTTTTTTTTTTTTTTTTTTATAAAAAAGTCAAAATTTTCATTAAAAAATGGTTTATACATTTTTTAATCAACTTAAATTCAAATTCACAAAAAATTGCCATGTTTTATATTCAAGTGTTAGAACAGTGACGCATTCATTTTATAAATACAAATCAGACAAAGAAGGTTTCTGCAAGTATTTTTTTGAAATAAAAATCATAATCATATAAAGATTAAAAAAAAAAAACAACTAATAATTGAAAATTAAATAATTCGTCAAAATGAATAAGATATACATTGTGTAAAGCTATTTCAGTTCTTGAAAAATTAAATTTGAAAAGAAAAAAATACATACCGCGGTTGAGGGATATATTTTTGAAGTTTCAGGAATTAAGAGTAAATTATATAAATGTTTTTTTTCTTTCTGGGGAAAAACTAACTCTTTTCGAATCAATTTATGTTAAATTTCAAGTGTTTGATGAGATTTCCCATTTATCATCAATACGCTAATTAGGAAAAGCCGTTGGTAATTACATTTTAAACAATCATAATCGCCCTTTTATGCTAATTCGAAATAAATCTTGCTATAGCTGTTTAGGAACTACAATGCAGATTTTCGTTTCTTCTGTGAGTAATATATATATGGTTTGACAAATTTTCCAAATAAAATCAATTTTGATTGACAATCAATCATTAAAGGCATGTAAATAAATTGATAACTTCATAAATATTAATTAACTTATTTAGAAAGCCTCAAAGTGGATTTTATTGATTTTTGTTGTTTGTAAATTTTCAAAATCATTCATAAAAAAATACTTACCCTATTTGTTAAGCCAACGTATACTTCATCACGGTATGTCTACTTTTATACTTTGTAGAACTATAATGTGCTCTATACAATGCATTGTACTGGAGTCTGCGTGACCGACATTTAGGATATGTCAATCACGACGTTGAAAAGTGTTTCTTTTCTCTACTAATTGTATAACCAGTATGTTCACTCTCACGTGCTCCGCTTAAAACATAAATCGGGTGCTTTAAACCTATGGTACCTTGTTACTTTTTACAAAGTTGAAAGGAAAGTTTAATTATTGTGAAAATTGGATTGCTATATTAGTTTAAAAATTATATATAAGTATTGGACGTTACATATATCTGCAAGAACAGCAATGCATCTGAGACAACTTGTCTAATTTCAAGATCGGACTATTAACCCCTGGATTGAATTTAAACAAGAGGCCCATGGGTCACATCGCTCATCTGAGTAACTCTGGAGGGTTGGGAGTGCTTCTTTGTGTTTTTAAGGGACATACAGACTGCAATACTGTAATATTTCGTTAAACATAGAACAATTTTAACGTCAAGAATTCATCTTGGAATATGATGCTTACCATTAAACATATAGGGTATATATACTTAGGTTGTATAATACTTAGAAACTCTACACTGCATACTCACTTTGATAAAGAACTTCTCAACGTGTAATTATCTGGCGGGAACTGATCCTTACGATAAGACTGAGCATCGGTGTTTTATATTCCTTACTATGATTTTATTGATTAGCATATTAAAATGATTTAACAAACTTCTCAAAAACCAAAGAATTAATTAGGCCTCTCAACTACCGCTAGGGTTCGATGAAAAAAAAAGATAACTCATTAACAAAAATTTATTAGAGCAGGTCCGAAGTATCAAATGGTTTTTAATCAAGTCAGTTTTTAGTGTTTCCCAAGTGTTTCTTTGCTGTCATTAGAAATCAATGGTTTTAAAATTTAGCAAAAATTTTAAACTTATTTATTATACAGTTACGGACACTGCTTTAAATTAAATAAAAGTGATATTTTTCATTAAAATATAAAGTTAAATATACCCCCTTCTAATTGTTGTACTTAGTCTTTCTTCTTTGTGCTTAGTAATACAAATAAGATAATTAACTGTTGCATTTACTTGTAGAAATATATATGTTTATAAAGGAAGCATAAAAATGCACACACAAAGAACATGACATTATATTGTCAACTTCAGAACAATCGTAAAAAAAGAGAGTTAAAAATCCTGAATATAGTCCGTTTCTCATTCATTTGATCCAGTTATTTCAGGCAGAGTGAAGAAATTTTCCTTCTTTTGGTCTACTTTTGTGTACAAAACAATACCAACTGAAGCAGCCTATATATCATTCCTATAAATGATAACTCATAAATCAGCACTAAGTTGGTCAATTTTCACACTTGAGTTGCCTGTCCTTAAAACACAAAATCATACATATCAATTATTAATAAACAAAATTTTTAATGATTTAATTAAAAGTGTGCACAAGTTATAATCTCTTTTTTTTTTGATAAATTAATGTACCTAAAAATCTAACTATAAAATGCTTTAACCATATGTGCAACTTTAATAATTAGTTGAAATAAAAAAATACATCAAAATAATTTAATTTTGTATTCTAGCCCTTCATTGGTTGATATCAAAATGGAACGCAAATTATTTCTGTATAAAATGGTTTCGTATGGGAACATCCCCTCGACAACCATCTTAATCATCTGTATCCATGCAATCCTCTCATTTCCAGTCCTTGGGATTCAAGGAAAATTCCTGATTTATTAAATTTACTTTTAACTTTAAACAATTATTCGATCTCACCATATGTCCACACGTAAGCTTCATAAACGTCATAACAATTCTTACAAAGATACATAGCTGGTTCCAGTAAATGTTCAACCATTCCCTTTCTTTACACACCATTAAGATATTAATAGTAGTGAAGGAGAACGTCAAGAGTAGTGAGCAACAATATATATTTGAGAAGAGGTGAAATTAAGATTTGGATAGTTAAAAATTCCAAGAAACTTTTGGAAAATTTGAAATCACAATATTTTACCAAATTCAACAGCTTACGACTTTTCAACTTTACTCACGACCATTCCCCACAATAAATAAGATTCCAGGATTTTTATTTCATTGATATCTGCTTTTTTAAATGGAACTCGGAAATTTACTTACCATGTCATTGGTCATTTGCAAAATAAATCATTTTGTTAAAAAACATGCTGATTGTTCACATATGTTCCCTTAAGTTGACATCAAAAAGATGCTTGAGTTTCTTATTGACAATATTCATGTGGGTTTTGGAGACCAGGTCTTCCAACAATCTATTGGAATTCCCATGGGTACCAATAATCATTTTGATTTTCCCCCACAAAATGGAACTGTAAACATTTTATCCCATGCAGACTTATTTAAGGATTTTTTAGCTTGCATGATTGAGAACTCATATATCGAATACCTTGCTTTAACCTTTATTTTGGTCAAAAATTACTTTGCAGTTTAAAGATAAATTGTACAGGGAGAGGGTGTACATAGGCCTTCTCTGTTGTCCAATCCTTATTGTATTATGCAAAAAATATGTTTAAAGTAAAGATAAATTGTTCTATTCAAAGTCTTTTCATCATTTCATAAGTTCTGGCGTCGATACAATGACCTTGTCAGCAAATACAATTTATCATTGAGCCAAATGCTGACTGACGTTTCTCATACCAATTGTTAGTCCATTATTTACACACTGAATTGACAACGGATTTTTCCGTTATTTCCCGATCATGATAAGAATCACATGGCGGGTGTGACCGGTCGGCATGAGATGCTCACTCCTACATAGCGCCTGCTCCCACCTCTGTTTTGCAGGTCCATGTTTATTCTGCTCCTATTTTGTATTGTCATATTGACTTTTGAGCTTGAATACTAGGGGGGCCTATATCTCCATATATTTCATTTAATGCATTAATATTTCTTATTAAATGATATTTTGATTCATACTCAATTTTATTGCCACTAAGAAAAAAAATTAGAACTCATGTTTTGTTTTAATTGTAGATTTTAAAAAATCTCACTTTCAATGTATCTTTTTTTCAGCTTTATTGCAAATCGTTATATGAGATGAATTTTACATCTTTCAACCAAGTTTTAGTTCAGATTGGTTTAAGATTGGAATCATATACATTATTTAAACATTAGACTTTCAAGATGTATGTTGTAGTGCGCTATATAGATTCTTCACATAAACTTTTAGCTGATTCTAGACCTTCTTTTGTATTCTATACAAAAAGAATACAAAGCAGTGATATTATGTAGGTCACGATAAACTAAGCCCAGATCATGGTCATAATTTTTCAAAAGTCATATCAAATAACCTGGTGCATTCATACTTTATGTTACTGTTGCATTTACATTCTAGGTCAGTATGTACACATCCGGTATGTCTATAGATATTTACGAGGAACATTAATTGAATTTTTTTAAAAGAATACGTCGCATAACTACATCAAGATCTATTATTTCGATTCCTTAACTTTCACGAAATGCAATGTTATACATACATTGTAGGCTAGAATCAGATTTAATAGTGATGAAGGAAAATAAACTCGAGAGAAAATAAGTAATAACTGTTGTGGCGTTAATGATCAAATATATTTCGGATTTAAATAGTACTGTCTCTTGAATTAAGTTTACACAGTGACTTTTCCAGCAAACAAAGTTCTAAGTATTCTTCACATTATCAAAATTGAAGAAGACAAAATCATTAAAACAAAACATACAAAAAAGGAAAGAAATTATTTTTTATGTATGCGGTGAACTGAGTTTAGTACAAAGTGTGGAATATAAAACTTCTTTAGCTAGTATGCACAAAAGTGCAAAACCATGGGAAATGGAAACATAATTTTTTTTAGCTTTGATGCTTCTCTTTGATAATTGGTGAGTATCATTTTTTTTTACAGCACTTCATACTTATGCTCTCGAGAATATTCATGAAAATACCTACGATCCTTTTATTTAATTATCCTCTAAAATAATTTAGGTCAGGGGTGTCCTAATACAACTTTAATAATAAATTTCTCTTCATCAGAAATATGATCATTTCTGACAGCTTTTGCTTTATTACATATCAAACCTTGCATTCCTGGTGTGTGTTCGCTTTTTAAAAATTTATTTCTGACTCGGGGGTTAATGTTATGGTGAAACTGAACATTACATCTTTCATAAGGAAAGCATTGGAATAAACAGAAAAAATAAGGTCTATTTTATTGCAGCAAATTGCTGCCATCAATGCTATACAAGAAATTGTCAGAGACGCATTCTAATCACGTATTATCATTTATAATGGGATCCTTTTAAAGCAGTTTGTGGACATTATTCAGTGTATGATAGCTACTTCTTTTATCACATATCTTTTATTCTTCCGCTTCTTTTAATTTGGCTAACAAAGCAAATTGTCCTAATATTAAATTATACAAGATCCTAGATTGATGAATCAGGATTATTTTCTAATTTAAGAATTGGGTTTTCCTCTTTAAAACGTAGAAAATCTCATTGAAGTTTCCAGACACGTGATAAGTTAACCCTTTTTATTTAAAGATGCAACATCAGACCAATTTATGGTTCATTTTGAATAATAAAAAAAGCATTCATCGCACTTATCTACTAGTATATTTCCTTATTGAAAATCAAACTTAATGATTTGTTTTAATTTTAAATTGTTCAGAATAAAAACACAATCATGAAAGAAAAAGACAACAACCTCGGGATGCCAATTGGTTAAAATGCACGTGTAACTGACAGATTATTGCCTCAGGAAACATTGAATGTCATGAGAAAGAATGAATGACAAGCTCATTTAAATATGTTCTGTTAACGTGGAAAGGACAAACTGCACGTTTTGATAACAGGTTCGTTTTTCTTCATATTTATAAACAAAAGTAAAGCATATATTTCAAGGTTAAGATAAATTACATAACTTCAAAGTAACTGACAACATTATATTGTAATTTGCGCTTAACAATGTCTGATAATGTTTCTAAATATATCCTTCTTCCTGACCTAAACAAAACTACCATCACAGTAAGGAAAAGTGGTCACGTTCTTTATAAGTAATATCTGTTTTATGTACTATAATTATTTTTTGGCGTATTTTATACAAAATAACATCTCCAAGATTACATTTGACTGACATGATATGCATGTACAAAATTGTTTTGTTTGTTTAAGGATACAAAAATACAATGCTCTCCCCTACAGCAGTGACTTACAGATTTATGTACATGTACTTATAAATACATGTAGTTTCAATAATCTTAACAACAGTTAATGCAGATTTTCCTAAAGTTTTGATATAGTGATATAAATGTGCAAAAATAATCATAGATTGATGCAGAAAATTGCACGCAGTATATTTTTTTTTCAAATATATCAGGATTATTTTATTTTTGTCATTTCAAAATATAAATACAACAACAAATGCTGTGAATTTTAGATTGTGTCACTTATTTTTAAATTATGAACAATCATTTCAACAAAAAATATTTTTGGAGGGGTTTTTTTTGAAATTTTTTATAGCGTTATTCAAAATTTTGATAACTATCAGTTACATGTATTTCCAGTTGATACCATGGTCAAGACGATACCATTAATTATTGGAGCGGGAACATTGACGTTAGCCATTATAGTATTATACAACGTAACACAACCTGATAACCACATTATAAAATTACTACGACTTAATCGGACTATTGGTGAACCCAATTCTGTCTCATTAAATAAACCAGTAAAAATATCAGGACAGGATATCCACTTAGAAAGACTACCACCAGAATCACCAGCAAGGAAAATGTTTGAAAAGGAACTTTCTAGGATAAGTTACAATTTAAAATCGGGTCAAATTGCGGATTATGGACCCGAATCTTTTGTTGTGTATTCAGATGTAGATGCTGAGAAAACTGTTAATCCTAATCCAATGATGGCTCAGGCTGTGATAGTTCCCGAACAACAACAACAACCAGCTCTTAATTTACATAATCTGCTTGCTAATGAAAATAATAAGCTATCAAATGTTCCTTCTCAATTTAACTTAGAAACACACAAAGGAATACAGAATGTCCCTGTAAACTCAAATAACCCAAATTATATTCAAAACACGCATATTTTAAATGTTCCTGCCAATCAAAATTCTCAAAATGAACAAATACAAAATGTACCTGTCGGACAAAGTGCCCAAAATGCACAGATACCAAATGTACAGATGCAAAATGTACAGATGCCAAACGCACAAATACCAAATGTTCATAATCCTCAAGATTGGAAAATCATCAACCAAAGTGCACAACTATCAGCAAATCAAATAGAGGCACACGACAACCAACTGATAAATCAACCTGGTCTGCAGAATCAACAAGGGGCTAAAATAAACTATAATTCTGGTGGTGTGTGGCAGCCAATAGAACAGAACCATCAACTGTCGGGTATTGTTCAGGGTGTCCAGAAAAACTCAAAGGCGGGGACAACGTATTGAAGACTTGTAAAGGGTGATCATTTCATTATTATTTTTGTGATTAATTTTGAAGATATTGTTCAAAGCATGTGCGTATTTGTTTTGTTATCAGTATGAGCTAATTTCAAGATTTCAGTATTGTTAGAATAAACTTTTTTTTAATTTTTGGTTGAGTTTTATTTGTGTATGGAAGTGTGGTAAACAATTACTTAATATTTACATGAAACGGGTATTTTGCAGATAATGTTTGTGGAAATGTCATTCAAAACACCATGATATGGAAAGGGGTCAAAAGGTTAAAGAGAGCGTTTTATTTTGACATCACAATGTTGAACGTCAAGAAATAGCAAAGTCAAAAAAAAAAAATCACGCTCAAATTGACCAGAAGCTGTTAGATGTTCGCTCTTCCATTGAAAGTATCTTACAAGGAGGTTAATACATGGATTTTGAAAAATAATCAAATTTGCAATCAACCCAGAGATTAAAATATGTAATCATATTCAATAGATCATTATTTATGTGCAAACAAATTTTCATCTTAACGTGCATTGTATTATCCTGTATTTACTGACTTCTTACGTTTGTTAGTACAATGTAATTCGAGAACAGTCAAGCTTTGCGAATTGATTTCTATTCTTTATACATACTTTTATTAAAGTTTTCCCCATTTTTTTGGAAGGATAATTTTTTTTCGAAAAAGTACTGAGTAATAATCAAAAATATACATGCAACTAATATTTCGTATCAGAAATAAGCAACTTTGAGAAACTAATTATACTTTTCCTACCTTTACCTTTGTGTCCTCTCTCTACTTCTGACGTCTAGGTACACTTGCAACAAAGTATTTTGCACAGGAACAGAACCAAATTTTCTCATGCAGTGTACAAAACACAGAATTATGTAACTGACGTATTGGCATATTGCGTAGTTGTGGAGCAACTGCATACATTGACTTTTTGGGAGGTTTCTGCAATCTAAACAATATGTCCAGCAGCAAACCTCACTTTCAATATTTGCTGCAGTGGGGCCATGTTTATAAATTTGTAAATTTTTACAAAAAATGTGAATTTTTAAACTTCCTAGCAGGCATTGGCATCTCTCGATCTACCAGAATGGGACTGGGCGAAATCTTGTTTTCCCTCCATCAATGCTTCCGAGCAGAAAAGCATTTACATTAAGACTCTGTATGATTATTTCATTGATCAAACAAAAACAAACCCTGAAGTAGAAATTAATGCAACAAAACAACCAGCATTAATTATGAAAATCACAACTTTTGTATCGTTTTCTCTTAATCAGCTTTTAAATTGATACCCTGTTTATCCTACATGTAGGAAAGAAAGTCCGTGCAGTCGCATACGTCTTACAAAGAGAACAATAGATACGTGTGCTTAAAAGATACATAACGTGTGCTTTAAAGATACCTAACACAATAATAAATACGTGTTCTTTAAAGATACATAACTACTAAAGATAAATTACACTGTGATAACAAAAATAAGCAATAACTTGTACTGTTAATCGAACAAGCAAAATATTTTTCAATAAATGAAATTTTAAAAAACATTTGGTCCATAATACTGATGAAGTAGTGTGTTAAAACCTTTCTTTTTATAGAAAACAGACTGTCAAAAACAATCATTATTATTATGTCTCTCTTTCCATATTTTTAATAAAATTGATTTTAAAGTTGATTGTTAATTCACATATATTTCGGTTAAGGTACAGCTTTTGAGTTCTTTTCTGTCTAAGTGTGTATTATTTGACAAAATAAATAAATAAAATAAATCGCTTCCCTATGTTGTAATATTTAGTATTCATTGATTTTTCAAAACTGACAACACAAATTCTGTTATACTCAAAATAAGTCTTTAAAAAAATTAATTTTTATGAGATTGAAAGGCATACAATTATACATGATCCTGTATTCTTTTCTGATATGACCACTATTCATTAAATTAGGACAAATTCGTTGATATTGTCTTTACAGGTACTTGTATTCCATTATCAAACTTGAAGGGAACGGATCAGATTGTTTTAATGAGATATGGAAAAAGCAAACCGTGATAAAGCTCAAATGTCCATTGAAATAAAATAAATTGAGAACAAAGCAAACACGAAATACTAAAAACATCAGATAAGGATCTGGTGCCATTGTGCAGTAAGCATCCCATGTTGATCGCTGTGTGCGCCTTGTCGTGAAAGATTAAATTAAAAAAAAATAGACAAATCATTGCGTAATTATGGCCTCTTTTCATGTGGTCGATCTTAAAATATAAAAACAATACAAATCTGTGAAGAGGACAAAAAAAGTTAGATTCATTAACAATCCAACAAAGTATTGGAATTCCCATGGGTACCAACTGCTCTCCGTTAATAGCAGACCTATTTTTGTATTAATATGAAGCAGATTTTGTGCAAAATTTTATGCGTGAAAAGAAGAAAACACTTGCTGTGGCCTTCAACTCGACATTTAGATATATCGACGATGTATTGTTAATCAATTGATAATGGCAATTTCCATTCCAATGTCGATACGATATATCCTGGTGGGCTTGAGATAAAAATATACCACATCACAAAGTCTGACACATCTGTTTCATTCTTGCATATTTCACTTGAAAAAGACATTAATGGTAATCTAACAAATAAGCTCTATGATAAACATGATGACTTAAACTTTTCTATCGACAACTTCCCTTACTTATGCAGCAATATTCCTAAATATCACCTGCATACGGAGTTTATATATCTCAGTTGATTCGATACCCAAGAACATGCTCTACATATGAACATTTTCTAAGACGAGGTAAATTATTGACAAACAATTTGATGAAACAAGAATATCAGCAGTCTCGTTTAAAGTCATCATTTCGTAATTTCTATGGTCGATACAATGACCTTGTCAGCAAATACAGTTAATCATTGAGTCAAATGCTGACTGACGTTTTTCATACTAATTGTTAGTCCATTATTTATACACTGAATTGACGACAGATTTTTCGTTATTTCCCGATCATGTCAAGGAGCACACAGCGGGTGTGCCCGGTCAGCAGGGATGCTCACTCCTCCATGGCACCTGTTCCCACCTCTGATGGTTTGGAGGTCGGTGTTTTCTCTGCTCCTTTTTTGTATTGTTTAAATGACTTTGATATTGAATAATGTTCGTTATCTCCATATCCTTCTCATTGTGTTTGCTAACAAGGATATTGTGTCAGCAATAGAACTCGCAAAATGATGACTTTAAAGAATCAGTCAGGGTTGGCCATCGTTTAAAATTTTACTGTGTTGCAGAGTTTAAGCGAAGCACTAAAATTTCGCGGTATTTTTCGCGATAAAATTCGCAACTGACTCACTATTTATTATAATTACAAAAGAATACACATTTTTTTTTAAAAATCGCCAGTTCGTTACACAAATGGTATGGTCGTACATATTGATAAAAGTAAAAACACATGTTCTGAAAAGCAGAGGAAATTCTAGCCGATACAGTCGAACTACTTACAGTTGAACTTCGGTATCTCGAACTCTGATATCTCGAATACTATGGATATGTCGAAGTGATGTAGAAGTCCCTACCACATATTCCTTCAGTATTGTACCCTCGATATCTCGAATCGTCGAAGTTTTTCTCAGTCCAATCAGGTTTGAGATAACGAAGTTTGACTGTAATTAACATTTTTGAAAGAAATTGCCGTGATTATTTGTCAGTTTTCTTGATATAATTACCGAATTAAAAAAAAGAAACTTTAGAAAAGTGAAATACTTTAAAGATTGCTTTGAATATGTTGAAATTTGTAAGCAATTTATTTACATCAATTAAATGACTTCGGTACGATGATATGTCTGACTTACAGTGTTAACGTAATTCTAGAGCCGTGGCTCTAAAGAAAAGACATTTAAATAATTGTTTTTGAAAAAAAAAATACAATTAAAAAAAATAACAAATTATTTTAATGCAACTACCAATTATCCGTTACATGGAAGAGTGAAAACAAATTATTTGTCTTTGTTCCTTTATGCGTAAAGTCCGGTGATGGTCTAGGAGATAATTGATTATTATGCAAGGTGAAGCCCCAGTAATTAAGTGCTCTACCTTTTAGAATTGAAAGACGGTAGAATTGTTTGATTAAAGTTTCAGTTAGAGAGAATTTATATGTTTGGATTTTCTAATTATCACAGATCTTACTGTGTCGGCAAAATTTTTACTGTGTCGCACGCATAAAATTTCAATCGTTACTGTGTCGGAGAAATTTTTACTGTGTCAGGAGCAACACTGTATAACAGCTCATGGAGAACCCTTGAATCAGTTGTTATCCTTATTTCATCAACTCGATCCTTAATGGATTACTCCTTTCAGAATTGTTCCTACGTGAAGCATGCTCTTGTGTCACTTGGAGAATGAAACCGCCAAGGTGATAATGACATATTGCTACATAAGTAAGGAATCAGGTTTATCACAACATTTTGTTGTAAGGGTAACATTTCCGTCGTTTACTTGTAAAATATCCAAATATGATAGACTCTGTGAAATCTTTTATTTCATTTCGGTTTCCATGAGAATTCCGGTTGTGTATCGTAAGATTTGATCTCTAAAAGACCAGGGATACCGTCAATTTGAAACTCAGCAATATCAAATATCAAGTTAAGAGGTCTTCTGTGTACAATCAGAATGTTTTTATTTAAATAATTTCCTAAACCAGAAATGACAAGATGAGTAAATTTTCGAGTTTCTTTGATATTGAAAAGAAGCTTATGATGTCAAAAAAGCCTGATTTCAATTTTTGATGACAAATGGTTGCATTGCGTGTTGAAAAGTCATACCCTTTTGTACTTATTGAATTTGATGAAAATTGATTTCAAATTTTTCTAAACATTTCTTGGAATTTTTAAGCATCCATCTCTGATTAACATTAACACCACTGGAATATATTGTTGTACAATATTACTGAAGTTTCTCCTTCGCAGCTGTTTAATGACAATTGGGAATATCTTATGTTAATTCAAATTCATTTTGATGATTATTGGGGATATTTAAAATGCTATAACTGACATAGCATCGTTGGGCTGTGGGTATATGTAGGATTCCCATTTGCAGAATTAAATCCCAGATCATCTAAAATATTATTGATGTAATGATCCTAGCAAGCAAAGTCAACGTAGTAAACTACTTTGTCAGCCAAGACCACTACATACTGATCGTAAAATATAATTCCTTTTCCATTTCAGAATTATGTTAGATAAAAAAATAAATGGTTTACATATAACCCTTTTATATCGCTTACTGTGAGATTTTGATAACCATCAGATACTTTTATTCTATTCCGACAAAGTGTCAAGGTATGGCGAGTAAAAGGTTGCTTTATTCGATAATCCTTTGAATACATTTAAAATCTGTGACTTGTGTTCAATATTTGTGCTGTATGTTTAAAATCATGTTTTGTATATTCAAAATCTTGTGATGTATTTTCTATTATCTTGTAATGTTTGTGGAATATCTTGTGATGAACATTACAATACTATTGAATACATAACACAAGATAATCGTATATACATCAAGATTTTTAACCTACATCACGTTCAATATTTGTGATGTATGTTTAAAATCATGTTTTGTACATTCAAAATCTTGTGATGTATTTTCTATTATCTTGTAATGTTTGTGGAATATCTTGTGATGAACATTACAATATTATGAATACATAACACAAGATAATCCTACACGTATATACATCAAGATTTTTAACCTACATCACGAGATTTTGAATATACAATACAAGATTATCGAATAAAGCAACGTTTTACGCGCCATATCAAGGTCTTTATTTCATGACTGTTCCATCGCCCGGGCGTAATCTTCAACAGAATTTATCAAATTTATCAAACTATGACACCAGTTAAAAGATCCGGGTTTCCTAAATTTAGTCCCTTTTTAAATGAGATCTGCACTGTTAATTTAATTTGCGACACAAGAAATAATATGTCTAGCAGGACTTTATGTTGAAGACTACGAAGATGTTGGATGATTATGCATCAGAGTTTCGAAATTTAACCCTGTAGAGATTTTTATATTTAAAAAGGTGACTAAGTTTGTATATTTGAAAGAAATACAAGATGGACTTCAGATTGAAATATAGTTGAATACATGGCTGGACTATTTCGTTATAAAGAAAATGTATCTGATTAACTGCTTCAATTCCTTTGTTAGCATACGTTGAAGTTCAAGGAATAAACATGTTATTTGAACAATATTTTCTCCTGTAAAACATGGTGGTTAAAAATCTTTGACTTGCAATAATCACTAATCCTTATCTGAGTCTATATTCTGAGAAAATATAGAGTGTTTTCTTTATAGGCCTAATTGAAATAAATTGAAAATTTTGATCTTAAAAAGGTATACCAATATACCATGTATGCACATTTTGTGCAAAAATTTACTGTGCTAGGCCAACTTTAAGCAATTGTATGGTTGCCCTCTCCCGATAAACTGACAAGAAATCGCCCGATTAATTTTTTTTTTACATTGCTGGACATGATACCGGGGGTATTTATTTTTCTTTTTATTCCTCATATCCAGTCAACCGATATCTTGCAGTTTTCTTTTTAAAAAATTCTCACCTACCTACGGACCCAATAATTTTACCCTTGATCGGGAGAGGGCAAGCAAAAATAATATCAAAGATGGCCTTGTAATAGTATGTTTGAGGTGTGGTGTTTCATTGTTAAAAACCATTCTCGTACAAGTATTCTGAGATTGTTTGTTTTTTAATTAAAAAAGCTTTATTTTTCAAATATTTGTGCATCTTTGGATTCTAAATCCTTCATCAATCTATTACAATTTCCATAACTACAAACTGTGACCCATTGCTACCTGGCCCCAAGACCATAAACTGAGAATAGACTTAAGTTATTTTGATTTAAAAAACAAAACAAAATTTTTATCATATGTTTCAATTGGAATATAACAAAAGCCTGTAAAACTTTAAGAAGCTATGTATTATAAATCACATGCTATTCAAAATCAAAATTTTGACTTAAGTCTATTCTCAGTGTATGGTCTCGGGGCCTGATTATTGTTACCTTCTTTGTTATTGTTTCAAAAACATATGTACAAAACAAAGATCTTAAACGTATAGGACTTTAATTTTCGATTGTCAACTTCTTTACGTATAAAGTAATTATACCTTTATCAACTGCATACGGGATTTATATCTCTCAAACAATTCGATACGCAAGAGCATGCTCTAAGTATGAACAATTTCTACGTAATTGATTAACAAGTTGATGAAACAAGCATATTAATAGTCTGGTTTAAGTAATCATTTGTCACTCCCGCCGTATGCTCTTGTTTCATCAAGTTGTTTGTCAACAATTTACCTCGTTTTAGAAATTGTTCATACGTAGAGCATGCTCTTGCGGATCCAATCAAATATCGGCTAATCAAATAGAAGCAACCAACTGATAAATCAACCTGGTCTGCGGAATCAGCAAGTGGCTCAAATAAAAGATAATACTGGTGGTGTGTGGCAGCCAATAGAACAGAACCATCAACTGTCGGGTATTGTTTAGGGTGTTCAGAAAGGCTCAAAAGTCTATTGATCATTTGGACTGTAATTCACTTTAGATAACAATGAGATATTCCAAACTATGAATGATAGGCATCCAGTGATACTTCCTTTAACAGCCAATGACTTAAAATGTCAATTTTGTCCAGTTTATGCCTTAAAAGTATACATTACTCAACATAAACACACATCTGGTCCTTTTTTCACCTTCAAATCTGATGAACCAGTTAAGTACAGTTTTGTGGCATTCCAATCAAAACATGCAATAAGTTTTCGACTGATTGCTTTACGTTGGTCATAGTTTTTGCGTTTGTACTGCTAGTTTTGTACTGCTAGTGGCAGCTAAGAATGGTTTATCTGAAAATGTAATCCAACAACTCGGTCGTTGGCACTCAAAAGACGTTACATTAAAATAAATGCATTCAGGTTTTAAATTCCACACTTGTTGTTAAAATTCCAAAATAAATATTTCCTTTATACGAGGGCCGTTCAAAAATTACGCGGACTTGCTGCACAGAAAACGTACATGTACTGCCATCGACTATGGAAAGAGAGATGTGAGCATATGGTTGTTTCTCTCCAGAATTTAATTAGGATCTGATAAACTTTTTACATCCATTTTCAGTGATTAAACGTATAAATCAATTCCAAACAAAATGCTCCCCTTATACATGTACTGCCATTGACTATGGAAAGAGAGAAGTCAGCATATGGTTGTTTCTCTCCAGAATTTAATTAGGATCTGATAAACTTTTTACATTCATTTTCAGTGATTAAACATATAAATCAGTTCCAAACTAAATGCTCCCCTTATACATGTACTGCCATCGACTATGGAAATATAGAAGTCAGCATATGGTTGTTTTTCTCCAGAATTTAAATAGAATCTGATAAACTTTTTACATTCATTTCAGTGATTAAACGTATAAATCAATTCCAAACTAAATGTTTCCCCTTATACATGTACTGCCATCGACTTTCGAAAGAGAGAAGTCAGCATATGGTTGTTTGTTTTTTCCAGAATTTAATTAGAATCTGATAAACTTTTTTCCCATCCATTTCAGTAATTAAACGTATAAATCAAGTCTATTAGGCCAGCTAATGGTTGCTGTGATAAATTGTAAAATCTTAAAGCATCCTATCAAAAATGAAACAACAAATTTAAACCTTCCGAGGTCAGCATTTAGCTGCTTAAATAAAATAGTACTTTGGTCAGTGATCTTGCAAAGTGTTCGCTTTGAAAATTAAGTGCTAGTTAGATGCACATTTTACTCTTCAAATTGCCCTTAAATTTGCGAGCTAATATACTTGAGGACAGCATCCAGCTGCTCATAAAATCTATGTATGGTAGTTGGAATTCAGCTTGAAGTTTGGTCTTGAGAATTGTGTATCAGGTCAGCATATGTCTGTTTACAAAATTGTACCATGTCATGAGCTTAGAAGTTTAAAAATTTGTGTATGAGGTCAGCGTACAGCTGCTTATAAAAACTGTACGTTAGTTGGAGCTCAGCAGGATTTTGTTCTGAATTTTGTGCATAAGTTCAGCATATGGATGTTCATAAAATGTAAATTGTAAAAATGAGCTAATGTTGTTTATGAGGTAGCATATGGTCTCTTTTTTAGTCTCGTTAACCTTATGTTACTCACAGGTTTAGTAACCTTTGTCCTTTATATTTTGTTACTTATTCAGATATAACTTTGTGCTTATGTGGGTTTTTAATGTTTATGCTTATTTAGTCCATACGGGTACATGATATTCAGTACACAATGTTATTATCTGTTAAATAACACATGTTTGCTACAATTAATATTGAGCAGTATATAATTTATGAAATGCCTTTCCTTGAGTGGTGCTGCATGCGTCATGCAAGCATTTAGCATGCTGTGTGGCCTCTTTGTTTACGCCACCTTCTTGTTACACAAACTTGGTAATCATTATATAACAATAGCTGGGATAAGCACTAAGTCGCAATATATCATATCTAAGTTGAAACTAATCATTATTTGGCCTTATCCCAGCTATAATTTACATGATTGTATGTATATTGTGTTTTTGTTCACTTTCGTCATTTATCTGGTCAATAAATGACATTTTCACTCAACTCAAGTTCTCGTGTCTTCACTAGTGTTTCAAGTAACAAGAACAAGCTACGGAAAGGCTTTTCATATTGTGAGAGTTACTTTTATTAGTGGAAAAGTTGTGGATATAAATATCTTTTTAACATCGCGTTGAAAACATTTTATTTTATGTGCTTTTAAAGTACATTACAGCGTATAAAAGTATTAATTAAGTTGAAAATATTAAATAAACGATTTGATTAAATGTTGCAATGTTGCAATGTTGTTCTTTATACATTTTTATGAATTAATATATGTAGGACTCCAAAGTGCGATGGGACTCCAAAGTTCGATGGTCACGCCAAAGTCCGATGGTCTGCGCCAATACCCGATGGTCTGACACGCCAAAGTCCGATGGTGCGGAAAACAATTAACGTTTATGACGTCATAGTACTGCTGTGCCAAACTGTGATGCCGCTCCATGCCGAGGACCGATTATTTAAGATAAATACAAAATATCATAAATACAAAGATTAATCCTCATTCTTTTGAATATGGATGCGAGACTAACACTGATCAGTCGTAAAATGTTTAACAACTAAAACCTAAAAATCTTGGGTGGGTGCAGGACTAACCCAAGTCAGTGTGCAAAAAACTAACCCTAAAATCTCTTGGGTGGGTTCGAAGAAACACATTAGTGTTCAAGGACAAACCTCTTATTAGTCGAATGGTGTACAAGTACTAGCGCTAATACCTCTGAAAACAATAGGCATGTATGCGAGACGAATACTGAATCAAATATTTTGTATGAGTTATTGGTGTGTGAATCACACAGACTTGTCACATAGGTATATTTAATGAAGCGCTTCATGAAAAATATGCCTACGTGCAAGTCTGTGTGATTCTCACACCAATAATTCACACTAAACTTAAAAACATTGCTTATAGTTACATTTTACATGTTTGGAAGCAACTAAAATATACTTATTATTTGAATTTCTCGCTGCCCTATATCGTTGCATTTTTACTAACGTTGCTGCAGTCTCATTGTGACGTCACGTTAACGCACGTTTCCCCGTATATATTTCTACGCGTGAGTATACACGAAAATGGTTTTCAAATCAATTTCACTGTTTGCTTAGTAGAAAAACACAGCTAATGTAAATATTGGATTTTGAATGCAGTGCGACGTCATGACGTCGGACAATTGTGACGTCATAAACGTTAATTGTTCCTCCGCACCATCGGACTTTGGCGTGTCAGAACATCGCAATTTAGCGCAACGTGTCTCATAGGAAACGAGCTATCGGACTTCGGCGTAACCATCGGACTTTGGCATCCGTAAAGACAGCGAGCCATCGGGGTTCGGAGCAGTCTATCCGGGTTTGGCGAGACCATCGAACTTTGGCATCACCATCGGACTTTGGAGTCTTACATATATATTTTGTATTAAAGTATTAAATAATAGACATTTTAAGATTCATGTTACTTTTTTCCCATATTCTTGCTTTTGTGTTGATTTTAGATCTCTAATTTTGACTTAACATGCCGTATACTTCGCTGTGTCTCACAACGGAGACATTTATAAAGACAAAACTTCCCAATTATTGTATGAGGAAATAACAACAATACTGTTTTATAATGTACTTGCATATTATCTGCTGCTTATTATATTTTTAATATGAATCAAATAAGATTATAAAAAAAGAAACATTTTTATAATCTAAATCCAGAGAATGTTGTGTATCCGCTGTGCACATTAGCTTTGTCTGAGGAAACTGCAATCCAGACAAGATCTCCAGCATTCATGTTCACTATCGTCATTTTGCTGCAGTGGGGCCATGTTTTTACATTTTTGCAGTAATTCAGGTCTTTTGCGACACCGTTTACCATCAAAGTGGTTTCGGACACTTTATTTGGAAATGACATCACGGCCCAGTCGAACACGTACTTTCCGGATCGAGGAGCCGTAAAAATTCCTGTTTTGGAATTGTATCCCTCGCCAACATTGGTTTCAATCGATTCATATATTAGTTTGGATCCTTTTACCAAGTTCTTAAAATGCTTCGTTAGTTTCACATGAAAAGCGACAGGATCACCTTAGAAAAATAATAATGAATATTATGCCTTTAAAAATTATTTCTTATCTAGATAACCTAAAACAAAGAGGAGAGAGAGAAAAGAGAGAGAGAGAGAGGGAGAGATTTACCCTTGTTGTATTTTCCCTTGATAAACCCGACCTCATGACAGGTTTGGGCAACACTTACATAGTCCTTCCGGAAATCTTCCAGACTTGGACGCGGTGACAGTCTTGTTTTTCCCTCCACCAACGATGCCAAACAATAAAGCGTCAACATTAAGACTTCTATGATCATTTCTTTAATTAAAAACAAATTCTCATCAATACAAAAAAAATCTTTAATAATTATTATTATCATAACCGTTCGTTACGATGATGTTGGGGATGAATTAGCTTTAGAGATTCATAACGAAAACAAAAAAATATGTTCATATGTCTCTGTTTACAAACATTGTGAATCGAACAAAATAAAATATAACACATTGTGAATCAATGAAAAAATGATAAAATGTCTTTCATACAAATAAATTTTATTAATTTCAAAGATGGGTTAACTTACTGATTTTTTTCTCCTGATCCAGAAGAAGTGGTTTGTATGCTAAAACTCTCCTCTTTTAGATATACACAGTTGCAACAGATTGAGTTAAGAATCATCATTTTGACTTAAGGACCTGAAGCTGATTGTAAATATCTCATAATGAGTACGATTTCTTTTCGAGTGTTTTCTTTCTCGACATATGTTATTTGCCATGTCATAAATAAGTCAGCGTAACTTGCTGTCCATAGCTCTTAACTTTTTGACGACTTTAAAAACAGTTTTTTTCTGTAAAATACGATTTAATTTTTTGTATTATTTTCATTCTCTACCTTATCATCTCTATAATTTGGTTCTGATTAGATCAAAGAAATTTGCTGTCGGGATGTATATTTCAATCTTCTAAAAAGATTCCTGACCTGTTTTTCTAACTTCTGTGAAACAATAATAGCTGTGATAATACAATAATCAATTCAAAACAGATGTTCATAAAACTAACAGTTCAGTTGCTTTTCTTAATTGTGATATGAAATTTTATACATGTCATACGAGGTTCTTTCCATAAGTAATGCAAGTAAAAGAAAGCTCAAGGGGTAGTTCTATATATTTTTTATCCTTGAAAAAATTCACAGTTAACCTGTACACATGTCTTAAGGCTTTATTCCCATGTTCGGAACACCTCATCATACACTTTCTAGGGATGCCCAAAAGACACTTTTGGAAAGCACTCTCCGTAATATACCAAAAAATTGTAAATTCTTTAAATTCTTTGATTCATTTTTAATGTATTATGAATAAAAAGATCCCGCAAGGACGGAGATTTAGCAAATGCCTAGGCTTTGTAAACGTTCGTCTCTTCAAAAGTTCTCTCATTCCTCTAAGCTTATTAGGAGCAGCATGTCAGAAACAAGCAAATTAAATTGGGGAAGGCATTTGGACTTCCCTCACAGAAAAGATGCTGAACTTTACTCAAAGGCAATTTAACACAAAAAGACTATAAAAGATTGTCCTGTCTTTTCATGTAGATTTATTTAACATCGGACATCTTTACTTAAGGGAAAACGTGTATAAGACCTGTTTGAAGCTCTGGCTTCTATTTGCAAAAATAATGTGAGTGTTCCCTCTCTGATTCTATTTGTTTTAATAATTGTTCTTCCTTTTTTGGCAACAAAAAGCACACCATTTTTGACACACATCACTGAAATTTATTATAATATCTTCTATAATAATACTTACTGGTATTTGTTAATAGACCTATCTTTACAGATATCTAAACCACCTCTTTCAATTTTATTCTTTAGCAATTTTTGAAGAGGTGATGAAGGTACGGCAGTTTCTAAATTCGCCTTCCTACCAGAAACCAGTTTTCAGCTCAGAAAAAAGACCATGCATACTTTATAAGTCAATTTCTTTGCGAGGAAAAGGGATGCGGTTTCTGATGATTATGTATAGTATTAATTTAAAAAATGTCAAAACTGAGATAATAATTAACAGCATTTTACATATAGATAGCCTATCATATTTGATGTTTGTCTAAAATAAATTTAATTGTATAGCACACTTTTTAAAAAATTAAGATAAATACAATATAACAGACGTAGTTGTGACTCAAATTTTTCGGCACTCATTTTCAGTCCCCTCTATACTAGTTTGAAATATATAGGAGATAACAAACGGTGTTCAAGCTCTAAATTCCATTTAAAGAATACAAATCAGGAATAAAACAAACACGGGCCAATTAAGCATCAGAGGAGGGATAATGAATGTATTCAATAGAGTGAGAGGCCTGCTGAACAGCTACACCCGCTGTGTTTCTTGACATGATCGCGAAATAGTGAAAAAGTCCGTAGACAATTTAGTATGAAATAATGCCCTTTCAACTAGAGTGAAAAACGTCAGACAGTATTTGACTTAATTGTATATTCTAGTTCAGGTGCCATGGAGGAGTGCGCATCCACTGCCGACCGGTCGTCAATTCAGTCATAAATAATGCACTAACAATTAGTATGAGAAACGTCAGCCAGCATTTGACTCTATGATAAATTGTATTTGTTGACAAGGTCATTGTATCGACCATAGAACTTGCAAAGTCATGACTGTAAACGAGTCTGTTGACATACTTGTCTCATCAACATGTTTTCCAAAAATTGCAAGAGTATGCTTAAGGAATCACTGTCTAGTTAGTATAGTATGCCAGGGCATAACGACAGTGGGAAACATGGGATAATTTGCATAACGGGCGAAGCCCTTTATGCATAAATTATCCCACGTTTCCCACTATTGTTGATGTCCCTGGCATTCTATACTAACTAGACAGTGATTCCTTATATTTCCATTTCATTATGAAATAAAATTGTAGATTTAGACCTTAAAAATGTAGACATAGATTTAAATTACACGAGGACTCCCATGCCAATTTCTATAGTCCTGGCCCACTTATGTCAAACACAAAGGCAGCCGCACGAGATTTACATGCATATTTGGCCTCCTTAAGCGTCAGAAACGGAGACAGATGCGCATGAGATTCGCATGCATATTAGGCCTTCTTAGCTCCTGACCTATCGACCTGCCTAATTTACATTCCGGTAGAATTATCAAGAAATCAACTCCGCTAACTTTCAAAGAGTTATCACAGAGAGAAAAATTTGAAATGGAAATATTCTGAATTCGATCAATTTTTAGAATTAAACCAAGCGATCTTATGACAAATAATATGAAATTACAAGGATTACAACAATTCCGTTTTGAGTCAGCTTTTCGATTCCGCCTACTTTTTTTTTTTTTTTTTTTTTTTACAATTTTACATTAATGACAATGCAATTCTTAAATTTTTTGAATGCATAGAAAAGATCCTTAGAGATTGATTACTAATTAATGTTTTGATACCATGCCAAAAGTTTTTTAGTTTGATTAAAATTCTTTTTATAAGGGGGTTGATAATGTAATTCATTGATATCAAGCATTTAAAAGCCTTTAAAGCATCATCAGGTTGAAAAATATTCATGGATATTTTTAAATGACCATAAGATATTGCTATATTTTCAAATTATGTTAAATAGAATACATAAGATTCATAAACCATAATATTTAGTCATAATGTCATTTCAAAATTTTAATTCTGAATGTTTCTTAAATTACCTAATGTATATTGATATTGTTTCTGTTATGTTTGTAAGGGTTTTGCAACATCCTCACATATGGACAGTCAGTTAAGGAAATTTCGCAATTTTAAAATCTTGCTCTTCCTTTTCAGCGTCTCCGTATGAGTGAACAATTCTCGAGAAGGACGTTAAACAATATACAATTTATCAATCCTTTTCACCTATAAAAAGCACACCAATGTTTTGACACCTATAGCTGTAATTTATCGTAACGTCTTTTTAATAATACTTATTTGTTAATAGACCTGCTGTTAGAGATATCAAAACCATTTCTTTCGAATTGTTTCTTCGCAACTGGTGAGGAGGTCAGTAAAGAAATGCAGTTTTTAAATACGCCCTCCTACCAGAAACCAGTTTTCGCCTCTGTAAAAAGATCATGCATACTTTTAAAGGTCTTTAAAGAAACATCAGGTTAAGAATTACTCATGGATATAGTTGAATGGCCATAAACTATTCCTATGTGTTCAAATCATGTCAAATAACACAAATAAGATTGATAAAGCACTAAAGTTTAGTTATTATCTCATTTGAAATTTTAATTAAGAGTGTTTCTTAAGATACTTAATGTATATTGGTAATGTATCTGTTACAGTTGCAAGAGTTATCGCTCTTGCGGTGTTTGACGGTATAAATTTTGCAGCATCTTCATATATGGTTAGTTAAGTGAATTCCACAAGGAGCAACTAATGGAAAAGTTTCAATAAAAAATTGTGAGTGCGTCTCTTTAGAGAGAGAAAGAGAGTGGGTTTTCATTTCATGCCGATGACTTGCATGATCCGTCACAGCCGCAGTTCTCTCCTAACAATGACTGGGTAAACAAAAAATGGTTACAATTCATTGTGAATATCAAAACCTTACCTTTTGTATAAAAGAAAACGTCAATCAGCAGATTTAATGATAACTTTTTTTTACTGACATGGACAATGAATTGACTAAAGAATTTGCAAAAAGTGGAATTTAAACGAGACTATTGATATTTTTGTTTCATCAATTTGTTTGTCTTTAGTCAGTTTACCTCGTTTTAGATAATTTTTCTAGGTAGAGCACGCTCTTGCATATTAAATCAACTGGGAAACATAAACTGCATGTACAGGTGCTAAAGGTGTTTTGCTGTATTACTGCATACATAAAGGAAGTTGATGATAGAAAGAGATTCGGTACTATTTTTGAAAAGAGAAAAGAATTTATTGTAAACAAACAATTTAACTACTAATCAAGTTGATGATTTCATTATTAGGAGACCTATTTTTATATTCATATGAAGCAGAATTTGTGCAAAATCTTATATGTGAAAAGAAGAAAACACTTGCTGTGGCCTTCTACTCGACATTAAGAGATATCGACGACGTATTGTCAATTAACAATGGTAATTTCCATTCCTACGTCGACACGATATATCCTGGTGAGCTTGATATAAAAGATACCACAGAGTCAGACACATCTGCTTCATACTTGGATATTTTACTTTAGAAAGACGTTAATGGTAATCTAACCGCCAAGCTATATGATGAACGTGATGACTTTGACTTTTTTATCGTCTACTTCCCTTACTTATACGCAGCAATATACCTTCATCTACATGTATATATTTCAGTTCATGACACACGCAAGAGGACGATCTACGTACGAACAATTTTTAAAACGAGGTAAATGTTTGACAAACAGGTTGATAAAACAAGAATATCAGCAGTCTTGTTTAAAGTCATCATTTCGTAAGTTCTATGTTCGATACAATGACCTTGTCAGCAAATACAATTTATCATTGAGTTAAATGCTGACTGACGTTTTTCATACCAATTGTTAGTCCATTATTTCTGCAATGAATTGACGACGGATTTCTCCGTTATTTCCCGATCATGACAAGAAGCACAAGGCGTATGTGCCCGGTCAGCTGGGGATGCTGACTCCTCAATGGCACCTGATCCCACCTCTGATGTTTCGGAGGCCCGTGTTTGCTCTGCTCCTATTTTATATTGTTTTATGGACTTTGATACTGAATACTGTTCGTTATCTCCATATCCTTCCTTCAACTTTTCAACGTCATTTTTTTAATTGATGTAGAAATTTGTCATTTGCAGCAATCATTATTGATAAGATGTTTGTGTCTGCCCTCTGAGTCGATACTCAAGAACTTGTTCTACGTACACACAATATCTAAATTCACACAGGTTACTGATGCATAAGTTGATGACAATAATCAACAACCTGTACATAAATGCCATTATTAAATAAATTCCATGTTCAGCTCAATGTCTTATGCAAATACAATCTGTCGTTAGTTCGAATGTTGGCTGACCTTTTTATACAGATTACCAGACTATCATTTTTTATACTAAATATCTGCGGATTTTACCATTTTTCCCGCTCGTGACAATTACTTTACAGCAAATGATAACGATAGAAGGTGCTGCTCATACGTCTAGTGGCACCTTATCCCATCTATAACGCTTGAATGAATCTTTGTGTTCTCTGCCTTTGATTTTTATCATTCTTTAAAACATTGTTGAATCTAATTTATAGAGGCTTAAAATTACTTCAGTTCGATCGACTGATGTCCGCAATTTACTTTGCAGAAGGCGGTGCATAAACAATTGTTAATACTTTAAAGATGTCACATCTTTTTAAAGATTTGGTGTTATCATTTTTGCTTGATTAAGCTACTCAGTATTTTAAAATGATAATTAAATTTATTTCTTTAAAATGCTTTCTTTAGGATTAGGGAATAACTGTTTATTTTTAGCGTTTATTTCCTAGATATATAGTTTTACCTGATGATTGATTTAATATTTATTTAAAGTCACATGACCAGCAAATGGGATTGTAAATATTTAAAGCTCTTTCCTATTTCTGTAATTTTATCTCTTTCAAAGACATTTGAATTCTAAACATGTTTAAGTAAAAACAAATACTGGTATTCTTTAAATTTCTATGTTCTTTAAATTTTTTTTTTCATTTCACGTGCAAATGCATTTACTATGTAAGCGTCGTGATATGTTGTTCATTTCAAATTATTTCGTTATGACTCGCTTCTTTATTTTAAGTACACGTATTGATTTACATGACATGAACATTGAATAAAAAAATTATTCTTCACTTGGGAATTAGTACATGTTCTAACAATTAAGAAATCCTTTCAATTCAAATAAAATGGGTGGGTAACATATCGTCTCATGAGAGCATGTTTGGATGATTTCTAAAAATTCACAACTATACATGACATCAGTGTTAAGAATATCTTGTAGTTCTCTATTTTGCAGATCAAGTGTTTATTAACTAGTCCGAACTTTAGCTAAATTTAGAGATTTAGACTTGCAGAAAAAAAACATTTTAAATTTATGATTTTTCACAATTGTCAACATCTTTATTGTGCCAATGTTTATTCCAACTTGAATAACTAAATGCTTCTGTTAAGAAATCTCTTAATTTGAACTTATTTTAAAATGAAGAATAAAAGTTAAAAAACACAATTAATACTAAACTTTAAGAAATTAATCCAAATTTTTGGTAATCTTAAAACCAAGCTCTATGATAAATGTGATGACTTTATCTTTTCAATCGTCAACTTCCCTTACTTGTGCAGCAATATACCTTCATCACGTGCATACAGAGTTTATATTTCTCTGTTCGATAGGCAAGAGCATGCTGTGCTATAAACATTTTCTAAGACGTGGTAAATTATCGACAAATAAGTTGATGAAACGAGAATATCAGCAGTCTCGTTCAAAGTAATCATTTTTTAAGTACTATGGTCGATATAATGACCTTGTCAGCAAATACAATTTGAGTCAAATGGTGAGCGACTTTTTTTTCATACTAATTGTTAGTCCATTGTTTATATACTGAATTGACGACAATTTTTCCGTTATTTCCCGATCATGACAAGGAGCACCTGGTAGATGTGACCGGTCAGCAGTGAATACTCTTTCCTCCATGGCACCTGATCCCATCTCTGAGATTTTAGATGTCCTTATTTGCTCTGATCATATTTTGTATTGTTTATGGACCTTTGATCTTGAATACTGTTCGTTAACTCTATATGTTTCATTTTACTCATTATCCTCGAGTTCTCAACATCAAAATATAGCTATAACATATAGAAGAATTCATATGAATGAATACTCAACAAAGCTAGGATTAAGAAACAAGTTTAATTCAATTATCTTTTATTATTAAGTATTGATTATCAAAAAAAAAAATGAATAATACTTGATTATTAATTTCGTGTATTTGTTTAAAATGTGAACTTTTTAAATCATTTAAATGTTTGATCCTAATTTATTTTCTTTGATTAGATCTTACAGATTGAAACAAATAATGATCATTAATAATCAGATATGAAACATGAAAAAGTGTCCGGGTGAATAAATAAAGGGTGTTAATAAAGTTAGAACCACAATTTTCTTTGATTTTCGAAGAGACAAATACAATGAGACGATATTTAAAACTTGTAATTTTCCATGTTCATAGAGGTATGTTGTGTCAAAACGAAAAGACGAGAGCAGGTATTAAAACAGATGCTTTATTTTCAGAAGAAAAATCGGGATGCAGCATATTTCGACAACTTCTACATCAAGCACACTGGTCAATATATCCCCTCAAATGTCTATGCAAAATTTATCAATTCTACATAAAATTTCAAATTTTACAAACCTATTCTTTAGAAAAATGCCTAATCTTTCTTTTACCTAAGACCATCAGTTTTGAATGATGCTAGATTAAGCTGTGTAGAAACAAAAGTAAAACAATCTTACATATTTACACAAAATCACCAGTAGTTCTTAAACATGCTTATATACTATATGTACATATTCTATATAAAAAAATTCCGTTGACTTCCTACTGTAAATGAATTGCTATAAATCGAAAGCATAGCCTTCGTGATTTTGTCAGAGTGGAAAATAAATTTCTTCAGTTAAGCATTACTTTGAAATTTCCAAAGATATCCCATTACACAACGAACTTAATTAACACCCACTCGAACATTAATGACTATATTGCTCGGGGAAAATAGAGAACGTTTTACAAACATTTAAAAGTTAAGTTGGCCCTGCATTCCGTACAGGTTCGATATGCATGAAATGAAAATAATATACACAAAGAGGTTTTAAAAAAAAAGAAATGAACTTAACTACATGCTTAAATTTTTCCTTGAATTGTAGCTGTATTTCCCTTCAAACCACAAGAATAAAATTTGAAAACTATTTTTCCATAAACTTTATATTCTTTGAATTTGATTTTTGCATTATTATTCGTATTTTCCTTCAATTTTTTTTTTTACTTCGTCTTGATGTTTTTAATGGCTTTAGAAGCGATGGCCATTTTCATGTTTCCTTTCCCTGCTTTCTTTATCAGTGTACATGTATTGTTAACCTGGTGGCTGATTTATCATATGAACTCTGAACAATTATATATTCCATATTAATTTTGGAAGCGCTCCTCGAATGAAAGCCCTGCTGATTGAGACTTTATAGCATTTTATGTTTTTTTTTCGTGTGTTAATTCTACAATGATACAATGATAGCATCGAAGATATTCAAATGTACGTCTTTTTGAATTAATATGAACTTTTAAAAAGATAATATTCTTAATATCGGTCTTTACTTGCCTTGTTTCTTTCAATAAACCGATACGGTACTGTTGAAATATATTCATATATAACGGTATTCTTATTGGGATTTCAATAAATAAATTATGATTGTTTATGTGTATTTCATAATTATAACTACTGTATTATTCTTAATAACTATAAGTTTTCAGCTTTAATGATTTTATTTTTTTCTTTAACAAATCAGATTATTTTAAAATTTTTAATAGAAAATACTGTACAAAAAGATCAAAGGCTTCTGTACATTAGTTTTTACCTATGCAGCTCAAATAAATGAACGATTGCTCATAATTTACTATATTTTTTACAAAAAATCGTTAAAAGGCAAACGAGCATCATGATATTCATTCACCGGGAACAAAGAAAGATGTTTTCAGGTGCATACAAAGTTTTGATTCATTAAAATGTTTGATACTAAAACATTTAACTGTTGAATGTTTTGTACTGATTATTTTAATAGGGTATATTCGGTGGATGTCATCTACTTATTCCCATTTCAAAACAAATCTCAGTCCAATGCATTCCTACTTGCAAATTATAGATGTTTTAATAGTTAATTTGTTCTTACAGTAATTTGTACCGGTATATTTACAGACAGAAAAAATATAAGTAGATTTATGAAAAAATCAAATAAGAAGAAGCACTTTAATATCATTCAAATAAGAAAAAGTATTTTAATGGCTTTATTTCAGGATATAAAATAGAATGATTTATCGTGATTTTTATAAATAGCTATATATTAGAAAATACACGAGAATACCAGGGTGAAAAGTGTTTTTATTTTTAAATATTTACTAAAATGTTGCATTAATAATTTAATGAAAAGCCAATATATATGTACTGTCCGATGTTCACTGTTTATAGAGTAATAATCATTAAAAATACACAATTTTATGTTTATATACTAGTTAATTATTTGTATTTACAAAATTAAACTATTCCCTTTAAAATCTTAACCTTTTTTTCCTGGTTTTCAAAAAGTAGGAATGGGTAGAATAAATCGTTCGGTGTGTTTCTGCTTTGCACACATTTGATAATCAGGTACAGAACAATAGATGTGAAATGTGTTTTGATAACAGTTAAAGTCTGATTTCTGGTTAGGATTTACCTTTTTTTCCCATGTATTCCAAGAAAGAAGAAGAAATGTTTTATAATGTAAAAATAAATATTTGTCTAATGTATGTTAAGATGTTTTAGAAAAAAATTGGAACTTTTTTTTTGTATTTCATATTGAATTTTTAAGGGGGCCGACTGTGGTTTTTCATCGCCCAATATTTCGCGCATCATTGTAAAATGAAGCGTATTAACCGTTTTAAAGCAACTTTTTTTTCTTAATTAATAAAATTAAACAAAATTAGGAAATTACAGGTTAAAAATGTAATTACATTTTTATAAAACCGATTTTTTAAACCGATTTAGCAATTGATGGGTAGGTTGACGTCATTACAGTCTGTTTTTGACGTTATAAAGCTCTAAAAGGAAAGGGTAATAAAAATGTTATATAAAAGAAAAAGTAATAAACATATGCTCTTGAAATTTAAAACAGAGAAATATGAGAACATTTCCATTATTTTTAATATGTTTTCGTATAATCTTTTGGGTTTGAATTTTTTGTTAAAATGTTATATATTACATATATCAAATATTTTAAGTTTGAACAATTGTAGTATTTGTATAAAGTTTGCTTCAAAGTGCTAAAACTTGGAATTTTCCTATATAATATTTTTAGCTCTATTGATTTGCAAGACTTTGTACACTAAATTTAATGTAATATTTTATATGATATACAATTTGCCCATGGGCCACATTTAAAACATAGATTTAAAATATGCAAAACATTTCCCATTATTTTTAATATGTTTTCCAAGTATAAAGTTTTAACAAATTTCTGTGCTTAATTAATAAAGATTTTAAAAAATTTTTCCATTTCTATTAAAAATTTGATTCCCCATTGTGGCCCCGCCCAATTGATGGGATAGTTGACCCTATAAAAAAGGAAAAATATGTTAATTTTGAAAAAGATTTGCAATTTTTCCTATATATTTCTATGTAAAACTTTGATATGTGGCCCCCCCTCCCCAGGGAACATGATTTGACAATTTAGAATTTTGAATGCTTTCTTACATATAATGTACATTATAGTATTACATATATCAAATATTTAAGTTTGAACAAAATCTCTATTGTAGTATTTGTATAATTTTAAAAATTTGTAAATTTTCCTGCTAAAACTTGGAATTTTCCTATATAATCCTATAGTAAGTGTTATTTTGAGACGGTCCCTAAAAAATACCTGGACGGTAGATTTCCTCAAAACTTGACATGTACACTAAATTTAATGTAAGTTATATATGATATACAAGAGGCCCATGGGCCACATCGCTCACCTGAGAAGCTTTGACCATGCTGTTCTTTACCAGATTTCCAACTTATAATACATATTATGATCCCATCCTACCCCACTGGTCATAATTTGGACAATTTGAAATCTACACTGTCTAACCCAGGATTTTTTGAAATTTAGTGGTACATTTTAGAGAAGAAGATTTTAAATTTTTCTGATATATTTCATGTAAAATGTTTGATTCCCCATTGTGGCCCCGCCCTACCCCCGTCTAGCATATTCAAGATCATGATTTGAACAAGGTATATTGCTGCATACAGTAAAAAATTTGATGTGAAGATAGAAAAGTTAAGTCATAACATTCAATATAATTATAAAACGTTTATAATGACTTTGATAAAAACGCGACGGAATCTTTTAAAAGTTGGATAGGAATTAAGCCATAGCAAAAGACTCCTTCTCTGCAAGCACAAGTTTTGAATAAAATCCGTTTTTTAAAAGAAATAGTTGCGCTTATCACAGTGCGCAATTAATACCATTGTGAATTCCAACAGAATATTAGAAGACGCCTCCAATACTTACATTAATAGAGAAAACCAACCTAACAGCTAAACTACTAATTAAGTTGTTGTAATGATTCCAATTTTTCAATTGTCATATTTTTACTGATGTAGCAATTTGTCATAAGCAGAAGTCATTATTCATAAGGTGTTTGCATCTGCTACTTGATTAGATATTTAATATATTCTACGTACAAACAATATCTAAATTCAGAATAGACTACTGATGAACAAGTTTATGATACAATAATCAACAATTTAGTTTAATGTCAATATTTAAAAAAAATTCAATGTTCAACTTAATGTCTTACGCAAATGCAATCTGTCATTAGTTCGAATGTTGGCTGACTCTTTTCTTACAAATTTTTGTCTTTTATTATTTTTATATGGAATATACCTACTAGATTTTAAAAATTTAAATTCATGTCAATTAGCCTCATATGGGATGTGATACCAAAAATATACTAGAGGTTGCTCACTCTATCCTATATTTGAATAAACAGGAAATGTATAAATTTTTAACATCCGGTGATGTTAATACATTCGAGGTTGCTTTTCCGACCTCTGACGGAAAGACCCGAGATGATGCGATTGGATCTCATCTATGATTGTAGTATGGATCCTTGTTTCCTCTGCATTCGATTTTTATCGTAGACCTTTCACGGTAGTCGTGATCGGGAGGCCCGGGTTCGATTCTCGTTTGCGGCACCATGTCAAACCTAAGACGTAAAAAATTGGTAGTGATTGTTCCTTCGCCAAGCGCTCGGCATCAGAAGTGAAAGTCACGTGTCTTTCGGATATGACCTTAAAAACGTAGGTCCCTGTCACGGTAGGCGCTGACACAATAAAGAAGCCTCACTGCTCAATGGCCCTGAGTGTCGAGTATAGGTCTAAATCTAAAGCGCTTCACCGGCATACGTTGACGTCTCCATATGAGTGAAAAAATCTCGAGAGGGACGTTAAACAATATATACTGACACGCAAAATTTTTAACGTTTATTTTTTTGGAAATAATTTATGTAAAGTAAAGAATATTTCATTCTTAAACATTGTGAATATTTTATTTGGTTAACATCGGTAATTTAACGGTTGAAGTTAATATTTTTTCTAGTAAATTTGACTGCTTATATATTTTAAAATTGCATGTTTACACAAAACTAAATGGAAATTTTATGGATTTAAAAGTTATTAAAATTTTGATTTGAATTAGCAATATTTCAAAAAAATAAACTTCCTATTCGTTTCCTTAGGAAAATGCTAAGGCTACTTGAAAATGTTATTACGAAAAATATTGCTCTAGCTAAAATTTCAATGTAAAGGTGATGGAGACATGCTGATGCAAAATTTCAAAACATTACACAGAAAATATTGTGCATTAAGGCAGTTGTGGTACAGGAAGTTCAAGGGTTAAACTGCTCTAAGTGAGAGAAAATTTGACCAAATTCAATAACAAAGCTTTCGCACTGTTAAAAATGCAAAAACTGTGTATATCACGATATGTGAACCTATTGTGCGTAAAAAACACATTGTTGTTTACGGAATTTGATGTGACGATACTTGTGAAGGAGTTTTGTTTTAACAGTTATATTTTACTTAATAAAGTAAAATTCATTTTTCTGGATTTTTTTTAATGTTTCTCATTAATACACAACTTTATTCTCTTTTGAAAATCATAAGATAAAAAAATAAAATTTGAAAGTTAAAGGATGTTCGTTTCTTTTGCGTGTCAGTAAAATCAAAAGTTTTAATCTTTTAAATTTTTTTTATTAATTTTTGTGTGAAATGCTATTAAAATATATAATTCGTGATATTATACAGAAAAAATTAAATTCAAATTTTCAGAGACTTAAAATTACTTTACTCCGACTGTTGACCTCAATTTACTTTGCAGAAGTATTTCTTGTAATATTAATTACGATGTAAAAGTTATATGTATTTTTAAACATCATTTTGCAAAAATTATTATACCATGGTGTTTAGGCTCACAAATTATTTCTAGTGATTGAATGCTACGAAATAAAGAAATTCAAAAATATGAAGAAAAATCATTCCAAACAACATATCTCAATAATTTTATCATTGATCCCTTATAATATTTCAAAATGCCATGAGAATTATGGCGAGAAAAATAATATGAGGCTATAAATAATTTAGAGTTCTTTGATTAAAAATTTGTAAAAAAAAAATATAAATATGACAAAGGAAAGTCGGACTGTAATAGTTATTCAGTTTATGGCTCCAACTCTAATAATTTCTTTATATGAAGCAACACTGTTCCGTTGATATAATGTTTCATCAAAAAAGTTGTGTTGCTTGTAATATTTTGTGAGTAAAGAAAAAATGTGTCATAGTGTGAAAAAATTGAGGTATTTTCCGAGAAATACTCAGGGGCCACTAGCATGAAAAATAGGCAATTTAGTTATTTGTAATTGAAATTTAACACAAGAATCATAGGTGTACAATTTGCAATAGGTGGTTTTTCGTTCTTATCAGTGGAATATTTAGTCATCTGAGTAAAGGTATACCTTAATGAGACCATTTCTTTTTAAGTGTCATCAGTTTTGCTTTTTAAGCTAATTTTCTTCACTATATAAAGCCTACAAAATATTTTCTTAAATGATCAGATGTGAATCAGATGTGGATACTTAAAAATTCCAGAGAACATTTGGACAATATGAAATCACAAGATTTTACAAAAAAATCAACAGCTTAAAAACTTACGACTTTTCAACTTTATACACAACCATTCCTCACGAAAAATTAAAGTCCAGGCTTTTTGATATCATTGACAGCTGTTTTTTCAATAAAAATGGAACTCGTAAATTTACTTACCTCGTCATTGGTCATTTGCAAAATTATTTTGTTAAAACAGATTCTGATTGCACACATAAATACTCTGAAGTTGACATCAAGAAGATGCTTGAGTTTCTGATTGACAATATCTATGTGGTTTTTGGAGACCAGGTATTCCAACAATCTATTGGAATTCCCATGGGTACAAATTGTGCTCCGTTATTAGCAGACTTATTTTTATATTCATATGAAGCAGAATTTATACAAAATCTTATGCGTGAAAAGAAAAAACACTTGCTGTGGCCTTCAATTCGACATTTAGATATATCGACGACGTATTGTCAATTAATAATGATAATTTCCATTCCTACGTCGATACGATATATCCTGGTGAGCTTGAGATAAAAGACACCACAGAGTCCGACACTTCTGCTTCATATTTGGATATTTTACTTGAAAAAGACACTAATGGTTATCTAACAACCAAGCTATATGATAAATGTGATGACTTTAACTTTTCTATTGTCAACTTCCCTTACTTATGCAGCAATATACCTTCATCACCTGCATACGGAGTATATATATCTCAGTTGATTCGATACGCAAGAGCATGCTCTACGTATGAACAATTTCTTAAACGAGGTAAATTATTGACAAGCAAGTTGATGAAACAAGAATATCGGCAGTCTCGTTTAAAGTCGTCATTTCGTAAGTTCTATGGTCGATACAATGACCTTGTCAGCAAAAACAATTTATCATTAAGTCAAATGCTGACTGACGTTTTTCATACCAATTGTTAGTCCATTATTTATACACTGAATTGACGACGGATTTTTTCCATTATTTCCTGATCATGACAACGAGCACACGGCGGGTGTGACCGGTGTCGCATAATATTTGGTCCGCCTCGTTTAAAGGTCCGGCCGGACCTAATACGATAACATATTTGGTCCGCTTGGCTCTATAAGAAAAGGTCCGCCCTCGGCCTTTTATACAAATTGTATGCATGTGGTTCATTCGATATTAATTGAAAAACTATTCTTTTAAAATTAATTAAGGATATATAGTCGTATTAATAGCTAGTGTTTTCTCCAAGAAAATGTAGTAAACAATAAGTAAGAAATCGAAATTAATACATAAATAAAGGATCGAGTTTCCGGTCGGAAAGATGGGACATGCTTCTTGAGTCATTTAAATTAATACACTAATGTCAACATATTATCATTAACAAATATTAAGAATACAAATGTACATACATTTACCTTCACCGCCTTGTGATTAATCAGTATTGAATGAACAGATAAATGTTCGTAAGTCCAACACGAATCATTTAGTTACACTCTCTTTCTTATAGACATGTCGATAAACGTTTGACTAATCCACTCTCAAAAACTAAAGTTCACATCTCTCAAAATATATTTCTTTATAGTATTGATAAAAGAAATCTGTCATTCTTTACGTTTAATATTGTTGTAAATAACTGGAGGGTCACTAGCTGTGACAGGGGCTTATGCCAGGATTTACTACCCTATACCCCTTATTGTAAAAACAACATGCCTACAGATTGGGCAGTTGGGGGTTAGCCTATAATTGTTTCGTTTGAGAAAACCTATAGTACCATATCCCATGTGTTTTTATAAGTTAACACTGTTTCTTACCTATTCAAAGGCTTATTATTATATCTACTAGATCTCTGCATTTCATTTCCTGAATTTAACATTGCATTTTCCGATAATTTTTGTTATTATTTCGGAATCCGACAATTTTATTTTCATTTTCGACATTATTTATTTCTTTTTTTCACATTGTCGGATTTTTTAAGGATACCTTTAAGGCAATTTAAGTTTAACATATATATATATAACAAAGTTGGAAATTAGAATTTTAACGGGATATTGTATATATGCATTGTATAATATTATTTATTTCAAATCACGTTTTTTCTAATCATTACATACACTCTGTAAACAATATTAAGACTAGTTAATAAGTAAAGGAAACAGTTGAGTGAAACTTCACAATCAAAATACATATACCTACATCTGTTCCAGGATAAAATCAATTAAGTTTCTTTGGCAGCTAAGAGCAAAGTCTTTTAATTGAATAAATTATCTAAAATATTTTACCTTAAGGATTTTTATAACGGATGTATGAATTTTTTTTTTCATTGACGAAAAAGTACCGACATGAATTTGACAAATGTCGGAGATGAAAACTTTTGAAATGTAAAAACTTGAAAATGTCGGAAATGAAAAGTTCAGAAAATTCCGGAAATGAAATACGGCGTACTAAATATTACTCCGGGACAAGGTAAATGTGCATTAATTGGCGAAATCAAACCAAATTAAGTCGATAAATTGCTGGATTTATAAATGCCTTTATTTTTCATATTTAATATACATGTCGCTCATATAAAATCTCTGTGCACTACATTTATGATATATTATTTATACGTATGTCTCTCGGTTTCAATAAAAATCCGAACATTTTATACCCCCCTCCTAAATGCTTTTTTTTTGGGGGGGGGGGGGGGGGCTAATGGAGTGTAGTAAAATCAGATACCTGTCAAAAAAGTTTAAAGTTTTAAAGTATAGCGACATATAAAGAGCTTGAGTTTAAAGACACACAATTTCAGAAAAGAACGAATGCACTTATGGGCCCTGGTAAAATGTGAAAAAATAAACAAAGTTAGCAAATTTTTCATCTCAAATCTTTAATTGATCAATCATTAATTGATATCTAAACCATACGATCCAACAATTATTTACGCTGAAATTCACGAAATATAAAGAACAAAACCATACAATGTGGTAGGGGTCAGCCGACTTTTGTGATTTTCTATTAATAGTAAATCGAGAACGGTCATTCATTTCAAAGTTTTTGTTTACTATGAGCCTAACTTTGTACAAACTTGTACGAATGGCAAAAGACGTATAATATATTTATAAAACTTGTGTGAAAGTAGGAAATTTGCACGATTAGTCTGGTACTTAAAATATTAACTAAGGAAGTTCTAAACACTGCACACTAAAAAGTTCTTATCTCTAGTTTTTAAGTTACGAAAATAAACCCTGTAAAAAAATTCCCTTTAAAACATAAAAATATCTGAAATACAGAGGGCGGACCTTTACTGAAAACTGCGTTTTAAGGTCCGCCCTGTCTCTTTCTCTAGTTTTTTAAGCTACGAAAATAAACCCTGTTTAAAAATTTCCCTTTATTACATAAAAATATCTGAAATACAGAGGGCGGACCTTTTCTGATAACTGCGTTTTAAGGTCCGCCCTGTCTCTTTCTCTAGTTTTTTAAGCTACGAAAATAAACCTGTCCAAAATTTTTCCTTTATAACAAAAATATCTAAAATACAGAGGGCGGACCTTTTCTGATAACTGCGTTTTAAGGTCCGCCCTGTCTCTTTCTCTAGTTTTTTAAGCTACGAAAATAAACCCTGTTTAAAAATTTCCCTTTATTACATAAAAATATCTGAAATACAGGGGGCGGACCTTTTCTGATAACTGCGTTTTAAGGTCCGCCCTGTCTCTTTCTCTAGTTTTTTAAGCTACGAAAATAAACCCTGTCCAAAAATTTCTCTTTATAACATAAAAATATCTGAAATACAGAGGGCGGACCTTTTCTGATAACTGCGTTTTAAGGTCCGCCCTGTCTATCTTTCTGGTTTTCAAGCTACGAAAATAAACCTGTCCAAAAATTTCTCTTTATGACATGAATATATCTGAAATACAGAGGACGGACCTTTTCTGATAACTGCGTTTTAAGGTCTGTCCTGTCTATTTTTCTAGTTTTCAAGCTACGAAAATAAACCCTGTCCAAAAAAGTCACCTTATGACATGAAGATATATGAAATACTGACGGCGGGCATTATATTATATTGCATTTAAAAACTTTAAAGTCATATAAGGCGTTTTTTTATAAGTTCAGACTAAAACTATGAAAAAGATCTTTCTTTTTGTTTTGGTACTTTATATACCACTGTAAAGATAGGACCGCTGCACTTCATTTCCGGAAATCCGCATAGTATTTCCGCCATTTCTTTATTTCATTTCCGACAATTTGTCTTTTCTTTTCCGACATTTCTTTCTTTTCATTTCTGGAATTTTTGCAAGGTACCTCTCCGGCAATTTAATGTTTACCAGGTACATGTATGTAGAAATGGAATTTTGAAAGAATTTATTGTACACAACATTTTTAATATAAAAGTTCTTTATACATGTACATACATCTGTACATGAAGCACTAAGTCTAGTTAACGGAGTTTAATGAGCATGCAATTTTTTCATCGCATTTAATGTTCACTAAATTAAATGTCAAAGACTGCGCCGAACATTGAGTTACTAAACAGTCTATAATTTATTCTTTAAATTTTTTCATTACCGGAAAGCACTTCCTGGAAAATGTCGGAGATGAACGCTTTAGAATGTCGGAAATGAAAACTTAAAATGTCGGTAATAAAAAGTTTAAAATTTCAACAACAAAAAAAAAATCCAAAATGGAATGCAGACTGAAACATTTAATGAAAATCAAACAATTTAAATCAATCGCGTTTCATAGATATCCGAGATTTAAAACAATAGCCGATTCTTATCGACTCGGAATTTAAATATCAGACACAGTTTTAATTCAATTAGTTTGAATTTAACTAATAGAAACGTGGGGATATTTAAGTTCAATATCGGTGAAAATTTTAATTTGTACATAAAAACCAAATCTCATGTAAATCTACGCTTAATCTTGTATTTTCAAGTTTTAGCTCAGATACCCCATATTTAGCTTTAAATATTCAAATAAAGATAATACATGTATGGTTATAATTATTATAAATGTCGTGATTTTGAAGTGTACGCCTGAATATTTGGTTCCTTGGCATAATTTATTAATAAAAAAATCAGATCTATTGATATGTGAAGCTAACACATGACCATTAGGTTCACCGACCATTCAATGACAGCGCCACCTGCCGCGGGCTCTACCTGTGGGTACCTGTCAGGTAAACAAATACGTCACAGACCCATTGTTTTATTAGCCATACACACCGACAGATTTCACACCTTTAATCGTACTAATTTACAAAAAGCAAATTCTAAGGAAAAACAAAAACTTGCAAAACAGTTGTGGCATGATTTTTAAAGAAATCATGGCCCTAAACGGCGCTGCTTAAAGCACACTATACGAGTAGATTCTTGTCTAGAGATACATGTATGTTGTACAAAAAATAAAACGCAACAGGGTTAATCCTTCTTTCATCATATAGTATAAACAAACTACCCGGTAGCCTTAATTTCATATGTTAAAGTCAAGATTAAAACATGTTGCAACACCCGGACCTTAAAACGCAGGGGGACCTTTTCTTATACGGGCCGGACCTTTTCTTATAAAAGGCGGACCAAATATGTTATCGTATTAGGTCCGGCCGGACCTTTAAACGAGGCGGACCAAATATTATGCGACACCGGTCGGCAGGGGATGCTCACTCCTCCATGGCACCTAATCCCACCTTTGATGTTTCGGTGGTCCGTGTTTGCTCTGCTCTGATTTTGTATATTGTTTAATGGACTTTGAGATTGAATACTGTTCGTTATCTCAATATCCTTCATTTAAGGCATTCGCTATTTTAAAAATACTTCTTTTAGGATTAAGGAATAAATGAATAGTTTTGGACACTATACTGTCGATCTGTCATTTAAATTGTGATATTTATGTTTAAACAACCTCGGTGTTTACCTGTTTACTAGGATGCATAGTTTATCACGAGAGAAAAAAAGACTGATCATACTTATTAGACAAAACAAGACATTTCCTATATTAACAGTTTTAAATAATAATTGATTTAATATTTATAAAAGGTCACATGACCATTTTGTAGTTTTATCTTTGTCAAAGACATTTGAATTCTTAATAGTTAAACGAATACTAGTATTATTTTAATCCATTGTTCTATAAATTTTGTTCCTTCATTTCATGAACAAAAGCATTTACTAATGTTAGCTTCGTGAAGAGTTGCTCCTTACAAATAATTTCCGTATGACTCACTTCCTTTATCTAGAGCACACGTACTGATTTTATGTGACAACATTGAATAAAAATTGTTTTTTCTCTAAGGAATCTGTACGGAAAGAATCAAATCACCTCATGAGAGCGTGTAAAGTCGATTTTAAAAGATTACAACTGTAGATGAAATCAGTTTAAATTGGAAAAACCAAATCTAATTTTTGCAGATCAGGTGTTTTTTAAACCGTCCAAACTTTAGCTAAATTTAGGAATTACAGACTTCAAGAAAAAAGAACGAGTGCACTTATGGGCCCCGGTAAAATGTGAAAAAATAAACAATCAAATTAAGCAAAAATTTTCATCTCAAATCATTAATTGATATCTAAACCATACGATTCAACAAATCTTACCGCTGAAATCCACGAATATACAAAGAACAAAACTATACAATGTGGTAGGGGTCAGTCGACATTGGCGATTTTCTATAATAAATCGAGAACGGTCATTCATTTCAAAGCTTCTGTGAACTATGAGCCTAACGTTGTGCATACTTGTGCGAATGACAAAAGACGCATAATACATTTATAAAACTTGTGTGAAAGTATGAAATTTGCACACGATTAGGCTCGTACTTAAAATATTAACTAGAAGACTTATTGTTCACAGAACAGTAAGAGGTCTTTCCACCTTCTTTGAATTTTAAATTTGTTTTATACCTGACTCCTAAAAAAAATTCCATGAAAAGAAACCAGAACTCTCTTAAAGCATAGAAAAAATGAAAATTAAAAAAAAAAAATGATTGACCTTGACCTTTGACCTTGAAAAAAATATTCAAGGTCAATTGTCAAGGGTCACAATGCAGTTGCCCCCATGCTTCTATGACTTATAGTATTCAAGCTATTAGTATACAAGTTATTAGGATTTATTAGGATTTAAAGAACTTAAAGGGCAATAACTCATATAAGGGGTCATCAGATCGATTTGCACTTATACAGTGAAGTAAGGCCTAAAGACCCTTAAGATATGAGTGAAGGTTTGGTGTCTCTACAGTCTACGGTTTCGGAGGAGTGTCGATAACAAGGTTTTTCGCACAAGGGGCAATAGCTTTTAAAAGGGTTAATATCAGGGGACAAGAGTGAAATCTTTCAAACAGTTTTAAGAGTACATATTAATGATGCATAGACATTAAGTATATGTTAAAAGACAAAAGAGATATAAAAAGAGCTAAATTTTCCATTTTTGGAATGACCTTGACCTTTGACCTTTACATGAATTTGAAGGTCAAAGGTCAATGAATCTTATGCAGTTGGTCAAATGTCTCTACGACTTGTCGTTTTGAAAATTTTTAATTATTTGTAATATTCAAAAAGTTTCAGGGGCAATAACTCATTGAAGGGGTCACTGAATGCTTTCGCAATGAATAGATTGAAGAGTCCCCATAATTAGGCAAAGCCATTGGTGAAGGTTTCATACCTTTACGGTTTACGGTTTCAGAGGAGTAGCGATAACAAGGGTTTTTAGCACAAGGGGCAACAACTTTTAAAAGAGTCAATCTTAGGGGCCAAGATTTATATCTTCCAAAGAGTTTCAAAAGTACATATTAAAGACATAAGATAGATCGTATATATTTAAGGACATAAGAGCTATTAAGAGAAATTTATTTCTCATATTTGGAATGACCTTGACCTTTGACCTTGAAATGAATTTGAAGGCAAAAGGTCATTGAATGTTATGCAGTTGGTTTCATGTCTCTACGACTTTTCGTTTTGAAATTTTTTCATTTTTTGTAAAATTTATAAACTTTCAGGGGCAGTTACTCATTGAAGGGGTCAAAGAAAACTTTTGCAATGAATAGATTGAAAAGTCTCCTAAATTAGTTCAAGACAATGGTGAAGGTTTTATATCTCTACAGTTTACGGTTTCTGAGGAGTAGCGATAACAAGCTTAACGGTGAAAGGGCCAATAACTGCGTAAGGGGTCGAAGTTAAAACATACGGGGTCGTTTTTCGGAATAACTTTAAATATCCAGTATCATGAACTAAAAAGTTTTTTGATAAGTCTTACGGTCTCAAAAGCTAAGGTCAGAAATAAAACTAGGAGACTTATTGTTCACAGAACAATAAGAGGTCTTTCCACCTTCTTTGAATTTTTATTTTGTTTTATATCTGCCTCCTTAAAATTAAATTCCATGGATAAGAAACCAAAAGTGTCTTAAAGGATAGAAAAAATGAAAAATAAAAAAAAAATTGAAATGACCTTGACTTCTGATCTTGACATATATTCAAGGTCAAAGGTCAAGGGTCACAATGCAGTTGACCCCATGCTTTTACCACTTATAGTTTTCATGTTATAAGGTTTAATAGTAAGTACAAAGACGTTAAAGGGCAATAACTGGTATTAAGGGTCATCAGATCCCTTTGCATTTATACATGAAGATAGGCCTAAAGACCCTCAACACATTAGTGAAAATTTGGTGTCTTTACCGTCTTAGTTTGGGAGGAGTAACGATAACAAGGTTTTTCGTACAAGGGGCAATAACTTTTGAAAGGTTTAATATTAGGGGACAAGAATGAAATCTTTGAAATAAATTTAAGAGTTCATATTAATGATGCATAGACATTAAGTATATGTTGAAAGACAAAAGAAATATGAAAAGAGCTAAATTTCTCATTTTTTGAATGACCTTGACCTTTGACCTTTATATGAATTTTAAGGTCAAAGGTCAAATGAATCTTATGCAGTTGGTCAAATGTCTCTAACTTGTCGTTTTGAAAATTTTTAATTATTTGTAATATTCAAAAAGTTTCAGGGGCAATAACTCATTTTCACCGAATACTTTCGCAATGAATAGATTGAAGAGTCTCCTACATTAGTCAAAAACATTGGTGAAGGTTTCATATCTCTATGGTTTATGGTTTCGAAGGAGTAGCGATAACAAGGGTTTTTAGCACAAGGGGCAACAACTTTTTAAAGGGTCAATCTTAGGGGCCAAGAATTATATCTTCTAAAGAGTTTCAAAAGTACATATTAAAGACATAAGATAGATCGTATATGTTTAAGGACATAAGAGCTATTAAGAGAAATTTATTTCTCATATTTGGAATGACCTTGACCTTTGACCTTGAAATGAATTTGAAGACAAAAGGTCATTGAATGTTATGCAGTTGGTTTCATGTCTCTACGACTTTTCGTTTTGAAAATTTTTAATTTTTTGTAAAATTTATAAACTTTCAGGGGCAATTTCTCATTGAAGGGGTCAAAGAAAACTTTCGCAATGAATAGATTGAAAAGTCTCCTAAATTAGTTCAAGACAATGGTGAAGGTTTTGTATCTCTACGGTTTACGGTTTCTGAGGAGTAGCGATAACAAGCTTAACGGTGAAAGGGCCAATAACTGCGTAAGGGGTCGAAGTTAAAACATACGGGGTCGTTTTTCGGAATAACTTTAAATATCAAGTAAAATGAACTAAAAAGTTTTTCGAGAAGTCTTACGGTCTCAAAAGCTAAGGTGAGAAATAAAATAAAAAGAAACAGAAACATTTCAAGAAGTCTTTCCACCTTTACCTAATAATCATAAGCATTTCAAGAGGTCTTTCCACAGAAAGGTGGAAAGACCTAAAAATGTATAAAAAGTACAATGTTTTTCCTATAGCAAGTGAGAGCTATTAACCTGTATGACTTATGTTGAACCCACGTGTGGAATAAATTATTTAAAATACTGATAGTCACGTGAGTTCTACCCAGGTAAACATTCCTCAAAAGTGCTCACTGTAAAATATAGGCAGGTTTTGTTTCAGTAAGTCAAAGTCGTGCCGCTTAGAGATGTTTGTATGTATATTTGTTTTTAAGAACACGAGAGGGTAAGGAGATCTAAGTATCGTTCATAAAGTGTCAAACATTTTTAACTTTCATGCAAGACAATGAAACAGGTATTGAAAGCCACCTATAACACTCCTTTTTAATTTCAAATTCAATGAAACTTTTCAAATACAAGAGTACCAATTTCTTATTATTATTCTTTCATTTTAGATACAGGCAACTACACAACTTCATTCCATATTTTTAAAAACAGGTTTGGCGCAAGAAATATCATTCCGCAAACGCACCCGTATGATCCACCATCAGATTGTTCAAGTATCGATTTAAATATATATCTATTCCATTGATTTACATAAATGAAACTAAAAAGAAGGTTCGGTACGACTTTTCCGGATTTATAGGGTATCCATAGGCCTTTCAAAATATTGTTTCAAATCCATGCTGATTTAAGTAGCGCTTAACATTCTTTTTGATTAGAAATATCCACTAGAATCTAACTATTACCAATAGCATTGCTTAAGTGCACTTGTCCTTTAATTATAAGATTTGTTTCATAAATTTCATTTTCTTTAGTGTGCCCATTTTTATTCCATCGTCAATGAGTGAATGTTTCCGTTGAGAAAAATGTTTATTGTTTAAACAAATTTAAAATGAAGAATGAAAATTTAAAAAAAGAACACAATTAATACGATTTTTTAAGGAAATAAATCCAATTAAAAAAAAAAGTTAAAAGTAGAATAAGAGTAATGAAAGGAATTAAGCTGTATAAAAAAATCTTGTATGTAAACTAAATTAATTTGTCTTACTAAAAGATTCTGAAATCTGTATATACAAATACTACTATACATACAGAGTCCATTGAGCATAAAACTGTTTTCACCCCATTTAATTTGCACTAAATTAAATGTCAGTGACAGCATCAAACTTATGTTCAAATCATTGATAGATTTACAAAATTCAGAAAATGGATTTCACTAATTATTAATGATTTACTCCTCTAAATTTTTCATAGGTAAAGTCTTCAAATCTGTTACTAAAGTTTTAAGGTACTATCTGAAAATATCGGAAATGAAAACAAAAAAATGTCGGAAACGAAAAAAAAAATGTCGGAAATGAAAAGTTGATAATTACAAAAAGTTCCGGAAATGAAATGCAGCCCAACAAAGCTAGGATTTAGAGACAAGTTAATAATTCAGTTCGATAATTTTTTATTATTAAGTATTGAAGGATATGGAGATAACGAACAGTATTCGATATCAAAGTCTATACCGGTATAACAAGACAAAATAGGAGCAGAGCAAACAAAGACCTCTAAAACATCAGAGGTGGGATCAGGTATCATGATTATTAAATAAAATAATTTAAAATACTTGATTATTAATTTCTCTTATTTGTGTAAATTGTGAACTTATAAAATCATTTAAATATTTTTATCCTTACAAAATTTTTAATTAAATCTTATAGATTGAAACAAATATTAATCATTAATAATTAGATATGAAACATGAAAAATTTGTAAATTTAGAACATCTATGGTTATGATGTTCAGGTGAAAAATGTGAACGTTTTACAAATATTAAAATTCACGTTAGTCTTTCATTCCGTTCAGGTTCAATATGCATGAATTAGAAATGAAATATATGAGGGTTTTTTTTAAATGGTAACTTGATTTCCCTTCAAACCACGAGAATAAGATTTGCAAATTATTTTCCATTAATGCTAATATATTAATAGAATTTTTTGCATTATTTGTACTACTAGTATTTTCCTTCAAAACTTTTTACTTCGTCTTGAGGTATTTTAATGAGTTTAGAAAGGAGGGCCATTTCCAAATTTTCTTGTTTGTTTTCCTTGCCTTCTTTTTGAATGTATTGTAAACCTGGTGACTGACTTATCACATGTACTCTTAACGATAAATTATCTATTCCATATTAAACACGATGTTAAGCATAACTTTAGAAGCGCTTTTCGAATGAAAGCTCTTCTGACTGACACTTTATACTTTTTAAGGGTTTTTCGAGTGTTAATTCTACAATGATTACATCTGTGACATGCAAATGTACTTCTTTTGAATAAATATTAACTTTTAAAACAGTATTATTCTTAATATAAATCTTTATTGGCCTTATTTCTTCTGATAAACCGATACGGTACTGTTGAAGTATAAGGACATCAATATTTCGCGACACATAACCTCTAATTAACGGTATATTCTGAATGAGATTTCAGTTAAAGAATTATAATTGTTTATATGCCTTTCGTAATAATAATTGCTTTTTTATATCGTGAACAATTAAACGAGATTTTCATTTTTGTTTTTAACAAATGCATGCATATATATAATTTTAAGAATTACGGTATCTTGTTAAAAAAAAAAAAACTTTGTATGCACACCTAACAATAACATCCTCTTTCTATATAAATAGAGTAAACTATGAGCAATCGTTCTTCTATTTGATCTGCATAGATCAAAAGTAATGTTTAGAAATGTTTTTTAGAAAAAACTTTTTGTAATTTTTTTTATATAAAGGATTGAGGTGGAGTACAGAATATTCAAATTCCCCAAATCCATTTCTGGTCATCATACCTCAAACGTAAAAGCATGTTGTCATGTCTTCACTATGTACAACAATAATTAGAGACAACCCGGTAAGGGGAACTAACTGTGAACCGTAGTGAAAGTATCAGTTTGGTCTTGATAAATCTTACCACCTAACAATAACATTCCTATATAAATTATGCGTGGCATAATGTAATAAAGAATCTGTGAAAGGACCATTAAATTTTATTTAGTGGTTTTCTCTAGAATTCGTCAGTTTATAACTCAATTTTTGTCATGAAGTCTTTGAAATGTCATGAAATAATAGCAAGTAAAACTTTTAGAGCCAATAGATAAACCATTCGTGCAGTAGCAGATTTGTTGACTAAGTGCTGAATACTGTAGTAATTTAAGTGTATTTAATTGATATAACCTAATTAGAGAAAGAAAGGGCAGATCTATCTAGGGGTGAATGGGGGTTCTATACATTTATCTTAAAATTGCATCTAAATGCATTTATAGTAGTAGAGTTTGATCAACAAAGCCCATAACTCCTGGCCACCCGGTCTTGAATTTCACATACATTGCATTTAGAAGAGGCGCCCTTGCTCATAACCATACACTTAGATTATTTGCTTAATACCCAGGACAATTCACCAAAGAGCATATGTATTGTTGAAGGCAAGGCGGATCCTGGATTTCTAGTTTGTTGTGAGGTTGACGGGACTGAGCACTTAGAGGAAAGTAAACACTATCATAGCATCGATGCTTTGTAAGACAAGTATCTGAAAACTTTTCAAATTTCGGGGGGGGGGGGGGGGGGGGGGGGGGTGACAACAGTTAGATGAAAGTAAACACTATCATAGCATCGATGCTTAGTAAGACAACTATCTATCTGGAAACTTTCTAAATTTCGGGGGGGGGGGGGGGAGGCTGTTCCCTTCTCAAAACTTGCTGTTGTAGTATTATTAAGTGAAATTTATATTATTATGGGTTGATTAATGCTTGATTATTAATTTTGAGTATTTGTGTTGATAATGAATTTTTAATTCATTTAAATGTTTTGATCCTTGCAAAACATTCAATTAGATCTTGCAGATTGAAACAAATATTAATCATTAAATGTTAGATACATGAAGAATTGCCCGGGTGAATATGTAAAAGGGTGTTTTAAAAAAACTCAAATATTACAAACATATTTTTTTGAAAAGTGCCTAATCTTTCTTTTACCAAAGATTAATCTGTGTAGAAACAAAAGAAAAATAATCTTACATATTTATACAAAATCACCAGAAATTCTCAATTTAGGCATTTAAAAGATGTTTACATGTAAATGTTCATAAAAAAGTGTATTTTAATCTAAAAAAAAAATTCTATAACTATCTATTGGAAATGAATTGCTCTGAATAAAATGTACAACCCTTGTAATAATGTAGGAGTTGGAACTAAATCTCTTTTATTTCTTTAAAAAAAAATAATCCATTACAAAAGGAATTTTCTTGACGCCCATTAGAACATCAGTGGTTATGCTGCTGGGTGAAAATAGAAAACGTTTTACAAATATTAAAAATCACGTTTTCCTTCCATTTTGCTCAGGTTCAATGTGCATGAATTAGAAATGATATACTAATAATATGAGGCTTTTTGAAATGAAATTAACTATATGTACATACAATTTGTCCTTAAGGGGGCCGACTAGGGTTTCCATTGCGCAATATTTCGCGCATCATAGTAAATATTGAAGCGTACATGTATTTACCGTTTTAAAGCATTTTTTCACTAAAATTATAAAATTTAACAAAATTAAAAAAATTACGGTTGAAAAATTTAATTACAATTTTACATAACAGATTATTTAAACGATTTTTCAAATGACATGCATATTGACGTAGTAATAATGTGGCTGTTTTTAACATTATGATAATGTGAAGCTCTTAAAGAAGGGCTAATAAGAATGTTATAGAAAAAAATCAATCTATGCTCTTGAAATTTAAAAATAAAAATAAAAGAAAAAATAAAAATTGAGAATCTATAATTATTATCATTATTATTTTGCATAAATCCTTTGTGTCCGGCATATTTTGTAGTACTCTATAAAAATAGGAAAAATTGCTAATTTTTGGCATTTTGAGATGCCCCCTCTGGAAACAGTTTGTGTTTCTTGAATACAGTTATTACTCATCAAATGCTATAATTTGAACAAAAATTCTCTTGTAGTATTTGTTAAATTTGCTTTGAAGTAGGAAATAATTGAGACTTTCCTATATAATCCTATTGTAAATGTACCTATATTTTGAGACGGCCCCTTAAAAGAATGGGAGGTAGATTCTTCCCAAACTTGACATGTACACTGAAGACAATGTAAGTTATATATGGTATATATATAAAAAAGAATTTTTCTATTGTAGTTTTCACACAATAAAACCCTAGTCGGCACCCTTAAATAGTAACTTTATTTCCATTCAAAGCAGTCATACTTCTGTTAAAGTGTTTTATATATAAACTTCATAAGGTAAAATAACTATCTTTTATAGTTCACGCATAGCAAAGCTATACCCCGGGGTATAGTTTTTGCCATCCACCCTCGGAAAATTTTCATACCATTGTTGCCGCCAATTTTGATTTCAAGCGATAAATCTTTAAACTGATGATGTCATAATGACTTCAGTCATTGTGATGTCATCAGGATTTCAGATTATTCTTGCAGAATTATCTTACTCCAAAAATTCAAACCTCAGAAATTATATTATTCATCAGTATAATTAAACGCTTATCCACTGGTTGTGAGTGGGACACCTCTTTTATCAAACCCTTGACAGGAACTAATATTTCTCTGTTGCGGGTTTGATAAAAGATCTATCCCACTCACAACCAGTGGATAAGTGTATACTATTTTCCATAAACTTTATTCTATGTATTTAATTTTTGCATTATTATAAGTATTTTTTACTTCGTCTTGATGTATTTTTAATGGCTTTAGAAGCGAAGACAATTTTCATATGTTCTTGTTTCCTTTCCTTGCCTTCTTTATAAATGTATCATTAACCTGGTTCCTTGCCAATAAATCATATATATAAATGTATCATTAACCTGTTGACACTTAATAGCTTTTTATGGGTTTTTGCTTCTTCAATGATAACATCTAAGACATGCAAATTACTTTTTTGAATTAATATTAACTTTTAAAATGATAATACAATAGCAATCTCTGGTCGCCTTATTTCTTCCGATAAAGCGATACGTCACTGATTAACGGTATTCTTATTGGAATTTCAATAAAAGAATCATGATTGTTTATACGCATTTCGTAACAAATCATTCTTTTTTTTTATCAATATCATGATGATCTTTCCCCATTTGACGATTTTTTTAAATAGAGTAAACTATGAGCAATCGTTCGTTTATTTAATCTGCATAGGTCGAGAGTAATGTGTACAACATTTTTGAATCTCTTTGTACAGTTTTTTTTTTATCAACGATTGAGGTGGAGTACAGAATATTTAAATTCCCTATACTAGTATCCATGTATTCTTGTCATCAAACTTAAAAGCACGCTGTCATGTTTTCACTATAACAAAATTTAGATCTGCAAGGGGAGCTAACTGAGAACCGTGGTGAAAGGAGGTTGTATCAGTTTGGTCTCGATAAATCTTACCACCTAACATTCCTATTTAAATTATGCATGGGAGTATTTAAAACCAGTAATTGTTTGAAATCAGAGGTACTTTGAGCACTGAGCTCACTAAATGATACCCCCCAGCCTCCAATATGATTATAATAAATAAGTCCATGTTTTGATCTGGAAGACCAGAAATATGTATCAGATCAAAGTAAAATAGGTCACAATGACATAATGTAATAAAGAATCTGTGAAAATATTGTTAAACTTAATTCAGTGGTGTAGGAGGAGTTACAGATAAAAGATGGGTACTCTTCAATATTATAGACAGTATCCATGTTTGCTCTGGGAAACCCGAATATGTGTCCGATCATAAAGTAAAATAAGTAGTGCACAATGGCACTACGTAACAAAGATTCTGTCACAGTAAGTTTCACTCAGCGGTATAAGAGGAGTGCGAATAAGAGATGGGTACCCCAAAACGTCACAGACCGAGGGACGGACATCCCGATCACTATATATCCTCCGACTTTTAATTGATAAATGAATAAAATACTGCGTTGTGATATAGAAAGTGATGTTCTGCTGTGGATGATATATTCTTAAACTGGAATATAACAGTAGAAAAAATAGTTTAAAGACAAATGTTTTATCAGAGAGAGTCAAGATGATGAATAGTCCTTGTTAAAATCATGCATTCGTCTAGCTCAATTTTTGTCATGAAGTCTCTGAAATGTCGTAAAATAATAGTAAGTAAATTTGTTAGAGCCAATAGATAAACCATTCGTGTATAGTTGCAGACTTTATGACTAAAAACTGAATACTGTAGATCACTAAATATTTGCAACATCTTATTAGTCATTAACTCTTTATTAACGATACATAATTTTAAAGGTACTTGGACACAGATTTGAAGTTATTATTTTTCTCTATAATATTACGACTTATATACATTTCACACAAAAATTAATTAAAAATCTTATTTAAAAGATATTAAAATTTCAAATTTTTTGGCGGGTTTGATTGACACATCCTTGCACTTTTACAAATTAATTTTATTCTTAATCCTTATACGAAAAGTGGCAATCTCGTTGTGCATAAATGAAAAATATTAATACTATAATCCAGAAAATTCAAAGTAGACATGTTCGAAAGCAAAACAAACACACAATATATTGTCAGTCCGTGCAGTTGTGGTAAGCAGACTGTGACGATTTAGAACGCATCCGGTGAATTCTAAACATAAACATAAACACAACCCGTGCCCTGTTTACAAAAACTGTGTACATAACACGAGTGTGCTCGATTTGCTAAACCCTGTACGCAACTCTTAGTTCGGAATGACGATACTTGTGAAGGAGTTTTGCTTTCTAACATCTCTACTCTAAATAAAATTATTTTTCTGGATAAAAGTTTTAATATTTCTCATTAATGCACAACAAGATTGCCTTTTCCTAAGGATTAAGAATAGGGTTAAAATGTGTGAAAGTGCAAGTATGTGTCAATCAAACCCGCCGAAAAATTTAAAATTTTAATATCTTTTAAATGAAATAAGATTTTTAATTAATTTTTGTGTGAAATGCTATTAAAATATATAAGTCGTAATATTATAGAGAAAATATTGACTTCAAATCTGTGTCCAAGTACGAAAGCCCAGAAGGCTCATTCGAGATTCGAGATTCGAAATACGAGATTCGAAATTCGAGATTCGAAATTCGTTTGAATATATATCCAAATTAACCAATCAAAAGACAGGTTCAATTTTGATTACTCCCCTTTTTATGTTTTACTATCAAGAAATCGTTGAATATATTTATATAAAATGGGTCATTTGCTTAAATGATAATGCAAGAAAAAAAGATACATGTATTAAAACGAAATAAAAAGGAATTTTAGGTTACATTTTAGAAAATATATATAAATTCTTATTTTTCCTCATTAAACAAAACAATAGATACGTATATAGAATATTATATGGTCTTATCGTTGAATTGCGCAATTCTTAAGTCGACATTTTTTTTTTAAATAAGAACATTGATGAGGGAGAAAATTATGATTTGTATGAAATACTAATGAGGGTACATTTCTTTACATTGTGCCCCCCCCCCAATAATTTTGCCGATATATAAACTACTATAGAAATCATAACTACTATATGCTTGTGCCCCCTCAATTTTGTGCCCCCTCTATAAAAAAACATCCGATGACTTTTTTTGCTTTGATTTTGGTTGTCAAGAAATTTTTGGTAGTAGAAAACTGAACATGTATGGCTGTGCCCCCCCCCCACCCCCAATGAAATGAGCATAGTGGTTTTACTAGTATATTTGAGTCTTTGACCAAGTCGGGCGAGACCCGAGCGGTTTCCTTTTAAGTAACTATCGTATGGTAATTATCGCATTATTGTATCTATGCATCGCAAGATTGACAATGAATTTTGATAACCACACATTTGCCCCCCCCCCCCCCACTTGGCCATTCCCGTAATATTTTTCCGATATAATATACTATATAGAAAACAGTAACTTTATGCTTATGTCCATTCAAAAATAACTTCCAATTACCATGATAACCCCTATTTTTCGAGGTTGGGGTAGGGATAGGGGGATTAACAATCATGATTTTTTTTTAAATTTATTATTTCCAATGCGTCATTATCTTTATCAAGCATGCATGTTTCAGCCATCCGTATTTAAGGGGCTGTTTATTGGTTTCATAAATTTGGTCACTGGCCACTTTCTAATACCGTGTCACAAACACTGTCCACCTTGAAACCCGTAGTACTAATTATTACAGAGACGAAGCATCGATTTTGAAAGTGGGATTACAAAAATATTATTTCAAACCTGAAAATAAAAACTGACAGAAAAAAATTGTCCAAACCCGAAAATCCTATTTCGGGGCGTGAAAGGGGGCAGGGGGGGGGGGAAAGAACTCAAGTACCTAATTTCTTTTAATACACCACTACTTAAACTTCTTTGAATATACTGCACCACTGTACCAAAACGTAGGGGGGGGGCTTGGCAACCTACCTTTCGATGAACATTTTCAATGGTAAAAAAAATTATGTTTGGAAAAAAGGGGGGATGTATGTACTGTTAATCTATTTTACGGTTACTATCATGTCAGCAACCCTGTATATCCAAAGTAGATAGCACGAAATATATATATTCTTTAAATAAATCTCTTATGACATTTAAGAAGCTATTATAAATTAATTAAGCATATCTTGCAGACCAAAATCTGATATTTCTTTAAATTTCGTTTTGATAATATATAACACTTTTTCTTGCGTTGTAATTTAATCAAATGACCTCCTCGGTATTAAAATACTCAACGATTTCTTCACAGTAAAAAATAATAAAGGGGAGTAATTGAATCTCAAACCGCCTTTTGATTGGTTATTTTAGATCTTGAATCTCGAAACTCGAATTTTGAATCTCGAATTTCGAATCTCGTATTTCGAATCTCGAATCTCGTATTTCGAATCTCGAATCTCGAATGAGCCTTCTGGGCTTTCGTATCCAAGTACCTTTAATCACAATATGTGTTTTTTTTTTGCACTATATAATCTATAGGAATATTAATATACGCAAGAATGATATTTTTCAGTGTATTTAATTGATATAATACCTAAATAAAGAAAGATAGGGCCGATCTATCTAGGGGTGAATGGGGGTTCGATACCCGAACCTAAATACATTTTCAGTACTACAATTTGATCATTAAAGCCCATAACTCCTGAACACTTGAATTTCACATACATTGTATTTGGAAGAGGCACCCTTGCTCATAACTATACATTTACGAGTAGATTATTTGCTTAATACCCAGGGGCAATTCACTAAAGAGCATATGATTTGTGGAAGGATAGGCGGATCCTGAATTTCTATAATTTAGTTAGTTTTACCAAATACATGTATTTTGCGTAAAATTGGGTCGGATAAAGTACTATATATTAAGTTAAATGCTTCTTTAAATGAACTCTAAGATTTAAAGGTGACCTCAAGGTTTTGAATCACTGCTTTTGAAACCTTTAAAAATAACTCTGCATCAACATTTTGCTCACGATTTACTATGTAATGTTTATTTTTAGGTTTAAAAGGTGAAAATCTATACTGTTCATGTACTAGAAAACCAAAATTTGAAAGAATTTAAAATCTTAAACAAAATTAATGTGCTTTCTTTTTTGTCACCAATGTATATACGCATTTTAATAAATAAGATATACAGTGTAATGCTTTTGAATTAGTTTTTAGTTTTCGAGCACTTGCATTTCAATTTCATACAAATTGCCCAAATTTTATTTAAGTACTGCATGTCCCCGGCCATTTAAAAATGTCCCCTATATTTCATACCTTATAATGAAGAGAACATCTGTGATTGTTTTGTGTATGTCAACTTTTGATGAAAGAAATATTTCGATGAAAGATATTAAACACTAATCGCTATCTGTAAAATTAGTTTTAGTTCCTAAATACAATGTAACATGAATCAAATTTTATGCTAAACTTGCACTGTGATCAAAAGAAAAAAGGAAGGGGCTATTTGGCTCTATAAAAATACTTCATTCTGAAATCTTTTTAATAAAGTAAATTAAACTAAATAAACATGTATATTGTTTATGTAGAGAACGATCAGTATTAAAGCTCAAAAGTTGAATCAAGAGGAGAGCAAACATGGACCTCCAAGACATCAGAGGTGGGTCAGTTGCAATAGAGGACTGAGTATTCTCTTCCAACCGGTCACACCCGCCGTGTGTTACTTGTCATGATCAGCATTTGACCTCGTGATAGATTGTACGGTATTTGCTGATGAGGTATACGTAATTGTATCGACCATAGAAACTTGCGAAATGTTGACCTTTAATGAAACTGTTAACATTCTTGTTTGATCAACTTGTTTGTCAAAACAAGTTTCCGAATTATTGTTCGTAAGCAGAGCTTGTTTATCGAATCGAATGAAAGCTATAAACTCCATATGCAGATGATAAGGGTAATTACTACAATAGTAAGGAAAGTTAACGACTGAAAAGTTTTACAGCAACGTTCAAATGAGTGTTTCGAATTTCTATATAGTTGGTTTCTCGAAGATGCACAGATGTTCAGGTCACAAAAATGAAAATTTGAAATTCGTAGGATTATGTTTTTATGCGCCCGAATCAATAGATTCGGGGCGTATATTGTTCTTGTCCTGTCTGTCGGTTTGTCTGTTTGTCTGTCTGTTGTCAACTTTAACCTTCCCCAAAACTTTGAATCGTGAGAGATATAAACTTCATATTTAATATACATACTCCACTAATTAAGCACTTTCAACTGACACCAAGGTCAATGACCTTGTGACCCTGGCTGTGGCCTATATGCTAAAAATAGCTTTTTGAGCTTTTGTCATTACTTTTGAACCATAGGAGATAGAGTCTTCATATTTGGTATGCCTACTCCACTAATTAAGTTCTTTCAAATGCCAACAAGGTCAATGACCTTGTGACCTTGACTGTTACCTATATGTTAAAAATATATAGTTTTTTCGAACTTTCGCTATAACGTTTGAACCATAGGAGATAGAGACTTCGTATTTGGCATGCATACTCCACTAATTTAGTGCTTTCAAATGACACCAAGGACAATGATCGTGTGACCTTGATTGTAACCTATATGCTAAAGTCTTTGTTGCCGCCGGGCACATAGTGTTTCACAAGCACATCTTGTTCTTCTTTTTAATTTTTAGAAGTCAGAAAATGCAGTTATACAGTTTATTTTTCCATAAACAATGTATTTTTAACAAAGAATCATATAATTATGAAATATAGGCACACAAAAGATAAAGGGGTGTCATGAAAATAAAATTCAAAGTAGTTTTTGTGACAAGAAGATACATGTTTAATTTTTATATTATATTAGAACTTATTTGGAAACTTTATTTAAATACCATTCTCTTCTTCGATTTGAATTTATGCGATTACACATAGGCCTATGTACATGTACAAGTATTTGTCCAACAAGGGGCAATTTTCTCTTCATACCGTTATGCATGCAGTTCGTAAAACGAGCTTTCTTGGAGTTAATGCCACAGGCACGTGTATTGTATGCGAGGCACTACCTACTTAAAGATAAATAGGGGTGCCCCGTATACGAAACAAATGCCTGTGATTAATGTTACAGTATAGCATATAATTTTATCTTATGTGTGCAACTAAGAAAATACAATGTACCGGCGGAGAAATAGCTACCCATAATTTACCTTTCAAAAAAAAGTAGGTAGGATTTACAAGGAAAATGCAGATCATGAGGCCGGAAAGGTCACAAATGACAAAAAACTTAAAGGAAACATTCGTCAATTTATCCAGCTTGTCCAGATTAAACCGATTGTCCAGAATAAGAATCGACCCCAACAAAGGCTCACACAGCAAATTTTTCACCATTGTAAAACTGAGTCAGTAGCAGGTAAGGCCCCTTTGGTCGGCCAAAATCCTAACAAGACGTCCCAGGTCATTTTGGGGGATGTTTTTTTTATTCCTGTTGCAATGCTGCAGCAAGCTCTTGCATGAACATTAAAATTGGCGAAGTCGCTGTCTAATCATGTCCCGGACATGGTTGATGAGAGAAAGGTCCGGACTGAGTGCGGGCCATGGTGATATTCTGCTGTTGGAAATAATTTGCAACGATCCAAGCCCTATATGACATCTGCCATCTTGAAAAATGTGACGGTGTTCATAACTACATGTACGTGCAAAAGACACAACCTGGGCTGCCAAGATATTGTTCCGTTACTACTGCTCTGTGACATGTTCTGCAACAACATGCTAGTTTGCTCTGTCGGCAAAAGTAATGCCTCCCCACACCATTACAGATCCATACCATACTGATCATGTCTAATGGCTTTCGTTGCGTTGGCGCCAACCCCTTCTCCGTCTGTCCAGAAAGTCCTGAAGATTTTCTGATGAATTATTTCCATTTCTTTCTGTTTTCTATGTGATAAATCTTTTAAAGTCAGTTGAGTTGATTTCACAAGATTTTACCAAAATCAACAGTTTAAAAACTTATGACTTTTAAACTTTATATTACAAGCGTTCCCCAGGATAAATTAAAGTCCAGGCTTTTTTATACCACTGACAGCTGCTTTTTCAATAAAAATGTCGTAAATTTACTAACCTCGTCATTGGTCATTTGCAAAATCATTTTGTCAAAAAACATATTCTGATTGTACACACCAGTACTCTGAAGTTGACATAAAAAGATCCTTGAGTTTCTGAGTGACAATATCTATGTTGTTTTCGGAGACCAGATCTTCCAACAATCTATTGGAATTCCCATGAGTACCCGTTATTAGCAGTCCCATTTTTTTGTATTCATATGAAGCAGAATTTGTCCAAAATCATATACATGAAAGAAGAAAACACTTGTTGTGGCCTTCAACTTGACATTTAGATATATCGACATATATATGTCAATCACCAATATATAGTAATTTCCATTCTTATGTCGATACGATATCCTGGTGAGTTTGAGATAAAAGATACCATAGAGTCTGACACATCTGTTTCATATTTGGATATTTAACTTAAAAAAGACGTTAATGGTAATCCAACAACCAAGCTCTATGATAAATGTGATGACTATCTTTTCAATCGTCAACTTCCCTTACTTATGTAGCAATATACCTTCATCACCTGCATACGGCGTTTATATATCCCAGTTGAGTCGATACGCAAGAGCATGCTCTACGTATGTACAATTTCAAATACGAGATAAATTATTGACAAACAATTTGATGAAACAAGAATATCAGCAGTCTCGTTTAAACTTTAAAGTCATCATTTCGTAAGTTCTATGGTCGATACATCTTGTACAATGACCTTATTATTGAGTCAAATGCTGACTAATTGTTAGACTAAGTCCATTATTTAAACACTGAATTGACGACGGATTTTTCCGTTATTTCCCGATCATGACAAAGATCTCACAGCGGTGTGACCGGTCGGCAGGGGGTGCTCACTCCTCCATGGCACCTGATCCCACCTCTGATGTTTTGTCCGTGTTTGCTCTGCTCCTATTTAATTTATATTGTTTTATGGATTTTTGATCTCTAATACTGTTCGATATATTCATATGTTTTGTTGGTAACTTCGTCTTTTGTAAACCTTGTCCCAATTAATTTGTGTGAAATAAATTTAATTGTTTATTCGTTCGCGTTATTAGATTCAGCAGGAAAAAAATATAGTGTCATTTGTGGAACAATTCCGAGTGCGATCTATTTAACCATCATGATGTCTTAATGAAGTTTTTAAATAGTCGCGGTTAGCATTAACCGCACAGCCAATATTTACAGTGTAATCTCAATGAGCCATGTCTTTCTAAACAAATATCCAGCAATCGTGAATTTCAAAATTCAAAAATATACTAACCAGTCTTGAAGAACCATGAAAAAAGGCATTTAAAAGGCGTTGGCTCGTTCAAATATAAATACATACCGGTACTTTAATTTCCCTTTAAATTTGGTCAAGACCTTATAAATAGTGAGCTGCTTTAGTTCCCCTACATCACTCCCTCGGTGGAACGCTTAGAGGAGGGTTCACTGCATGAACAGCGCTACTGTGGACATCAGTGTATAGCGTGATTCGGGGAGGGACTGAATGTTCAAAATGTCGGTGTCCCCCCTCGCCGGGGCTCTGTGCTGTGTTCTCCTTGTGTCTTGGGCCTCAGCAGCAGAAAAAGATGAGGATGCAAGGTCACCCGAAAATGAGGACAAATTCACGGATTATTTTGAATATTACATTAAAGAAGCCAACCATTCAGGTAATATTGATTAGATGAAACAAACACCACATTCATGTTCTCAAAGACGAGTCTATAATGTTAAGGGTATTCTGAAAAGGGTTAATATAGGACTTGCATAATTTTTGTGGCCATTTTGCAATATTAACTTTATACATGATTTTTTTTGTTGTGTAGTAGTGCTATCAAGTTAATGCTGACATGTTTTTACTATACGAGTTTTTATTTTGTTATCCATTCACTGATAGAAATACCTAGTTGGTTTAACTAATGTGCCTAGTATCAGATACATTACCTAGAAAAACTACTTCTGAGGTAGTGATTGTATGGACAGTAAATTTACTAGTCTTCTTAGTGACTTTCAGTAGTTATTTTTTTCAGTGTTGTTGATGGCACATTTTAATGTGCATTGTTAATTGAAGTATTTTAATATCAAAAGGACTCTCTCTCTCTCTCTCTCTCTCTCTCTCTCTCTCTCTCTCTCTCTCTCTCTGTGTGTGTGTGTGTGTGTGAGAGTGTGTGTGTGTGTGTGTTCATAGGACTCAATATTTCTTTCAATAAAATATTTTTACATTATGCTATTAAAAAAGATTTACTTTATTTTTTATTCTAAAAATTTAAATTATAAGTATATATATTTTTTTATTTATAAATTTTCTTCATGTAAAACAGAGGATACAAACGGATTACATGTTTGCAGGAAATGAAGGGGGTGTGGAATACATGGTGTGGTTTCCGTAAAATGTAGCTGCTTTGAGTTTAAATTAAAATGTACTTCATTAATAAGAACAAGTGATTGCTTGTATTTTATGCTTTCTCTCCTTCCATAAAATCGTGAAAACTTTTACATGTTACATTATATATTGTACATTGCAACACCAATGCAACAGAAACATACAATGAAGAAATCTAGATTATCCTCATTCCATGCAATTACGAAAAACATGAAAACCTGTTAAATTCTTTTGTACGGGACTTTATAATTGATGCAACTATGATTTTCTTATATAAAGGGAAAATATACAGTGTATTATTGTTTTCCTCAATCTCTGCAACAAATTCGTGGTTTATTTTCTTTCTTTCTTTCCTTCTTCTTTCTTTATTTACATTTTAACCCGAACGGTGGACTCTATTGAAAATTTTATTGACATAAAAGAATTAAGTCCTTGGGGCTAAAGGTAAATGCTAAATTGATTATAAAGGATAACGGATGACTGAATCCACTAGAATCCTGGGAAAGTTGTTTGATACATTCTAATGCATTTTTTATGGTCGACTGAGTGTCAATTTGTTTGAAATCAAATTTAGAATGAAATTTGCACGTGGTAGAAAATTTATCCCCAGCCCTCACTTAGCGCACTGGACACTGGTATAGTCTGTTTATATAACACAGACATTACGATTAATGTTCAAGTTCTGTTCGGTTTTGAAAATTAATCTGCATCTTTCAGATTTGAAATATTTGATCTAATTACATAGCATAATAAATATACATTGCAAAATCGGCGTAAATCTCCGGGATTAATATTCTTTGGGGGGTATTAATTATTATTTATATGATTGAATAATTTCCATCTCTCTGATTGGCTGAGATCCAACTATGTTAGAAAAATACTACGTTGTATTGACCTGCACGTGACGTTCCAGGTCAATACAAGGATTTATTTTCTCTACATTGATCTAAAAATAGATTGAGAAATTCCAAATTGATACAAATTATTTTGTAAAGCTATTTAAACGACTATGATTTTTTTTTCATGTGAACAAAACATAAGCGAATATATATTTTAGGGTGAGGGTGGTAAGAGGGGATGCAGGGACCCCCTCCAACACTTTTACTGAACAACAATTTTTTTTTACTTTTTGGCAGTCAGTTTTCCCTGATAATACTCCTTCCTTTCAAAATCTATCCTATAAAAAAGACTATAGAGCTGACATAATTTTTTTCATTGATAAAAAAAACTTTTCAAATTGATACGACTGGTAAGGTTTATTCACATTTTAATTCTGCTTCTCTCTTGTATTTGGCTAGGACTTAATAAAATGCAAACAAGTAATGAGCTGTATCATTTTATCATTGAATCATATAATAAAACAATTATTGCTGTTTTTTTCGGTCAGTACAATGATTTAGCCATCTTTGAAGTACAATATTCACCTCGCCCTTCGGGCTCGGTGAATATTGTACTCCTTAGATGGCTAAATCATTGTATTGACCTCAAAAAACAGCAATAATTGTATAATGTTTCTGTATATTCAAATTTGGTCAAATCATTCAAGGAAAACGGGAGGGATGGAGAATTTCGACACTTTTATATAAAAATCATTCAACTCCATAATCTATTCCTGCAAATTATTAAAGGGTTTCCAGGGTCCATAAACATGTATCTAAATTTACATGAAATAACGCTAAAAACCTTGAATACGCACACCTCTCCCCTCCCAAATGTCCATTTTTCTGCAGGATCCACCTATAATTTATATTATGCTCGTGATTGTTTTCTTGATTGGCGCTGAAAACAGGTTATTTTTGTTTTAATAAGTGCAAATAAAATGAATAAAGATTAAGATGAAGGTTGTGGGTGTTCCCATTCAATTCTTTAGGATGATGGGTGAAATTTCAAAGAGATTTGAAATCTAGGTTTAAAAAATGATTCACTCATTTTATCAATGACATTTCAAAATAAAGTCGATTTTTCAAGGTTGAAAAATTGTAACGATAAGAAAAGCAATATTGTGGGCGGTATAGTTATGATCGAGCTTGATTCACATCTGAGAGTAAAGAATTTCGAAATACCACATTGGACGAGATATGCACCAAGATTTTGGACATAAGATGCCTTGAGTAACACGTCCATTTTTTACTCTTGTTGGTACACTGCACTGTTATTCGTTAAACATCGAAAAGCCCTATGTAGTTTTTTTTTTTTATTTTTTTTTTTTTTTATTATTATTATTTTTTTTTGAATGTGCATATATATACAGAGAGAGAGAGAGAGAGAGAGAGAGAGAGAGAGAGAGAGAGAGAGAGAGAGAGAGAGAGAGAGATTGTAAGCTGGAAAGAGGAAAGAGCTAGAACATACAGGTGTATATCAGGATTTCTATTTACAATATTTAATCGTAAGTTTTAGAAATAATAGAGTTTCATTGTGGTTCAGAAACGTTCCTTCTATAATGCACAGACGTCTTATATAGAACCTTTTAAAACATAAACCAAATTTAAATTTGACAAGGTCTTGAATTAATCTTCAAAGTACACATTCGACTTCAACGACACCACGTCCAAAATATATTGACTTTCCTGGAGGGTGAGAATTCGGTCCACCATTACCCTCTTGGGAGTAAATATATTCATTAGGACACTGTTTGTTTAGATATTTATTTGAAGTGAAACTTGTGAAAGAAGAATGAAGTCCAAATATGTATATAGTAGGTCAAAAAGGAAAACTGGTTGTATAAGTCATGATCTGCATTGGCGAAAACGTGATCTAACTTTTCAACTTCACTTTTTTAATGTAATTTATAAAATATTAGTTATAATAACATAGCAAATTGTAATTATGCATATGTATAATTTCACCCCCCCCCCCTTCGTTCTTTTTTTAAATAATTTTTTTCCAAACGTAAGAATTTTTATGCGTGCTTCTCCCGGGTTATCCCCTTCATTGTGTCCTTTCTGACATAATTTATTTTATCAAATAAACTATGCAATAGTCATAAAATAGTCATATTGCAGAGTTTATTTAATAAAATAAATTATGTCAGAAAGGACAATTGGAATAACGTGAACAATTCCCTCCTCTCAAAAGAGAGAGAGAGTGAGAAAAAAAAAGAAAGAAACGCGTGTGTCATATTCACACTCCACCACCCATGCTTTCTCTTGATCTCTCCTTTCTTGACATCAACTACTGTAGCATTTTACTATTCTTTATACGAAAGATTGTAAAGTATAACTCTCTCGGGGTATATTATTTATGTAAAGAGAATTAATTTCTTTAATTCATTTTATTGATGCACTGAAAATTTGTTAGTATGAACAATTCCATGTTGCTTCTAATAAAAGTATTACGCACAGGTTACATAATATATATTTTCTTGGATTTTTTTAGGGGAAGGGTGCAATATGGAACTTGCCAAGATGTGTCTTTTAGGATTGTCTAATGGTACCCTAACAGCCATGATTTCTAGTGACTCGGAGGAGAAAAAAAGATCCTGCGAGTAAGCTTCATTTTAACAAAATCCTCTCTATCTACCCCCTCCCCCTCTCTCTCTAAACAAAAATGCAATACATGTATAAATATATATATGTATACGATTTTCAATATATATGTATTATTTTTGTTGTTTTAAAACAATATGAAAATAAATTTCGATGACTTTCGACTTTCCGTAAAATTAAAATGATAATAATTTTCATGCAATAAAATTTTTCAAAAAATTTTACTGACGAAAACAAAGATTATAAATTTCAAAATAAATGCAAACTTTAACTGGAGTCTCATCCAAATAAACAAGACATCAGTAAATTAATCCTGTACATTTTCTGTTCAGAATGGCCTGGAGAACCAAAATGTGCATTGAAGGAGTCATGACCTCCTGTCCTGAGCGTCAAGGGATGGAGAAAATCTTGGATCCGTACGTCCCTCTTCTGACCTCCATTGCAGAAACAGTTTGCAATGATGAAATGGATAAAGATGGTAAATCTTTTATTTATGCAGTGTACTTTCTAAGGGGTTGCCATCTTGAGTTATCATTTAGCATTTTTCTGCTTGTTTTTTGAGTAAAATTGCAAATTTATCTAAAAGTTTAAAAGATCCACTGGACTCAATGTTATTTCGAAACAATTTAGTTCGAAGTAATTAATAATGATTAGAACAAGTCACGTGATTAGTTTGAAGGATGCCCGCGTGAGTTTTTGTCATGAGCAGCAGATGAGGCTGATCAGGTAGCAATCATTTCTCAATAGTGCTTTAGAAGACAAGATAATGTGTCCATATAAATAAGAATGTGCTGAGGTTTTCTTTAAATGAATATTGTTTTATAGAAGCAAGTTGTAAAAATGGTTTCGAAAACAGAACGGGCTAAATCTCTGCCTGGTGCAAAGAAGAAATTTAACACCACTTAAATGGCTCTATCATAGACTACATCGGGTCACATGTACTATCTTTTCTGATAAGATTGATGTTAATCGTTAAAAAGTAATAAAGATCATTTTTTGGATTTGAAATTAAAATTCGTGAAAGTTGAAGTAGGGTCGAATGTCCCAGCAATGATTTCAAAGGGACTTATTCTCAGAGTTTGACTTTTTAAATTTTTTTTTACACGAGAATCAACTGTAGACAGATTTTTACACTAGTTTACAAAGGAAAATCTCTATCCTGTTCAAGTGGTTGTTGATTTTTGGTCAGGGTTGTGACCACATAGAATAATCTATAACTTACTATCTCCTCAGAACAGGCCTTAATCGGTTCACCACAGTTACATGTAGAATGATGTCCCATATGAGCTTAGTTGTAAGTTATCAAATTGGAGCAGATCTGCTCAGAAATGGTTTTGAAAAATACTGAATGAGTTCCACTGAAAATAAACTTTGTGTTTTCCCATTGTTTTATGTATTCACTTATTTTAATATTTCCGATTGTGTTCTATAAGGCTAAGTGAAAATTTTTATGTACAGATGTACATGTATTATAAAATCATCAACTGAAACAAATTAAGTTGTTAGGGCAGAGATACTTTGAAGTTTTGTCAGCTGTTCTACCTTCCCAGGTATTTCACATTTTAACTGAGGTTAATATCGAGTCTTGTTTCTGACAGAGTGCATCCCGTAAATTGTCATGATTTTTTCCCTGTGTCATAAGCCAGATTGTATTACTGTGATTACAGACCTGTATTGTAGAATACAGAGTTAATGTGTGATTTGACCCTCTACACAGCCAAGTGGCCTAATTGTATCGACACACAATAAGTAGTGACAACCCTCAGTCACGATTTATTGAAATTTTCTTTGTAACACTTTTCACAAGTTTTGTATGAAGTTGTTTAATTTGGAAGTGCAAAATGTCAGTATCCTCGGCACAGGAGTTCAGGTACCTAGCAATTTTAAGATAAAAAAATAAGTAAATATTAAAAATTAAATACGCACAGTGAATTAGGTATGACATACCCGGTATTTCTAATTTTTATTTCCTAAAAATTTTGGTAAAATTGGTGAGTAAAAAATTCCCCTGACAATGATAAAATGTTCAAAATAATATTTTTTTTCCTTCATAAAAAGAAGAAATTTAAAGTAAAAGTTTTCAGAAGAAGTGAAATATGGCTTTTCTTTGCAATTTTATGCACTCTAAATAGTTATGAAAATGATGAAATTCAGTTCCCCCCCCCCAAATTCTGCTTGCCCTGCAAGATTGGGGTCTGGAGTGACCCCCAGCTGATTTTCCCAGTATATCTCAAGAAAGGGTAGTTTCCCTCCAAACCTAGATTAATCACTGTAAGAGGATAAAATAGAAGAACAATTGTAAATAATATATTTTCTACATGATATATATTCAGAATTGATCAATTAAGCCATTATAGTATAAAGATCATACAGACAGCAAGGGACTTCTTTGTGTCTCATTTTACTGGCTGGAAATTTTACTTACTGGAAAAATTCTAGTAAATCAGTGTACTTCTTATTGATTTTTGAAAGTTAAAAATAGGAGTTTAATTATGTCGCATGACTGAAGTTTTATTTCCATCAGTTATCAATCATGTGTAGATTTTTTTTTTTTACTCTAAGATTTGATCTTTCTCCTGATCGTTGAGTTTATTCTCTGGGTCTCATGTATATAAAATGGACAGTTCCAGAATTTTGTGTGTCAGAGGTCAGGAGGCATTGACCAGGCTAAAATTAAGTTAAAACTAGAGGAACTGTGAGCAATGAGCTCACTAAATGATACCCCCCCCCATTCCCGCCACCTCGTATATGTATAAAAAGGCTGCTTAGTATCCATGTTTTGCTATGGGAAACCCAAAATATGTGTCAGATCAAAATCTAAAATAGGAGGTGCACAATGACAATATGTAATAAAGATTCTTTGAAAATTTCATCAAATTTCATTCAGTGGTATGAGAGGAGTTGGGGATAAGAGATTGTTACCTCAAAGTGTAACAGACAGACGGAAGGACGGACATACTGATTACTACATACCCTCCTGCTTTTTAATTGGGGGTATAAAGACCTATTAAATGTATCATGTGTATTGATACTAGACATGTATACATATCATAATCAGATTAGGGACTGTTCAATGCAAACTTGAATTATTAGTCAATTTAGTGCTTTTATCTATATGGAAAGGTCTTTTTAGCTCACCTCGACGAAGTCGATATGAGCTTATGCTATACCCCCTGGCGTTGGCATCGGCGTTAGCGTCGGCCTCCCAGGTTAAAGATTTTGGAGCAGGTCCATTCCCAAGGAACTATAACCCCTACCTGAACCAAACTTGCATAGATGATGCATCCAGGGATGTACACTACCAGACTTGATTCAAATGCTGGTTCTGACCTACATTTTTTAGATGAGTGATCAGGTTGAAGTTTTTGGAGCAGGTCCATTCCCAAGGAACTATAACCCCTACCTGAACCAAACTTGCATGGATGATGCATCTAGGGATGTACACTACCAGATTTGCTTCAGATGCTGGATCTGACCTACATTTTCCAGATTAGTGACCAGGTTAAAGTTTTTGGAGCAGGTCCATTCCCAAGTAACTATAAGCCCTACCTGAACCAAACTTGCATGGATGATGCATCCAGGGATGGACACTACAAGACTTGCTTCAGATGCTGGATCTGACCTACATTTTCCAGATGAGTGACCAGGTCAAAGTTTTTGGAGCATGTCCATTCCCAAGGAACTATAAACCCTACCCGGACCAAACTTGCATGGATGATGCCCCTAGGGATGGACACTACCAGACCTGCTTTGGATGCTGGATCTGACCTACATTTTCTTTCTCAAGTAACTATAAGACCTACCCGAACCAAACTTGCATGGATGATGCATCTAGGGATGGACACTACCAGACTTGCTTTGGATGCTGGATCTGACCTACATTTTCATTCCCAAGTAACTATAAGCCCTACCTGAACCAAGCTTGCATGGATGATGCATCTAAGGATGGACACTACCAGACTTGTTTCGGATGCTGGATCTGACCTATATTTTCATTCCCAAGTAACTATAAGCCCTACCTGAACCAAACTTGCATGGATTATGCATCTAGGGATGGACACTACAAGTCTTGCTTCAGATGCTGGATCTGACCTTCATTTTCATTCCCAAGTAACTATAAGCCGTACCTGAACCAAGCTTGCATGGATGATGCATCTAAGGATGGACATTACCAGACTTGCTTCGGATGCTGGATCTTACCTATATTTTCATTTCCAAGTAAGTATAAGCCCTACCTTAGCCAAACTTGCATGGATGATACATCTAGGGATAGACACTATCAGACTTGCTTCGGATGCTGGATCTGACCTATATTTTCCATACAAGAGACCAGGTTAAAGTTTTGGGAACAGATCAATCCCAATGAACTTGAAGTCCTTGATATCTGCTGTATTAACAAAGTTATGAATATTTGTTTACACTAGGGCTGGGTATTGGCCGGAGATTTCGTATTGCGATATATTGCGGTATTTTGAACTGTATTGCGATATGTATTGCAATATTTTCAACGTAATAAAAATGGCATTTTTTCACTATATTTACTTTCATTTACACGCAGAATGTAAATAACCAAGATAAATAACCTACAAGGAAAAAAATCTTGTTGATTTCTTTAAGTTATGCTCTGAAATGCTCCCACAAAACAACTTCTGTCTTAATGTTTGGCTTAATAACTAACATTCACAAGTCCATTTTTATATTTAATGACAAAATTCCTTAATCTAAGCATATTGCCAATATATCGATATTACAAAATTGTATTGCGATACGATATTTTTTGTCATTGTATTGCAATATATTGAAATATCGATATTATTGCCCAGCCCTAGTTTACACTATACCTGTTTTTCACGCTACACGTGTAGAAATGTGTATATGCCATGTAAGGAGTTAAACACAACTTTCAAGAATATTGTTGTTGGGATAAATACTATATAAATATATGTATTAAGAAAATATGATGTGAGATTTGCCTTACTTACACTGATAACATTCGTAGAGGTGAGCTTCAAAATCTTTCATTACCTATGTTTTAATCATGGTATTAAATTCTGTAAGTACACTTAGGATTGTACCAAAATCTCATTTAAGTATGTCCCATGAAAATTTACACACTAAACTTGATTTACAATTATCAGCTTTAATTTCCCTGGACATGTGTTTGTTTGTATGAAAATCTTATGTTCTAGATAATGTTCTAGATATTGAGCATTTAGATCATCATGAACATTGAATCCAAACTTTTCCTTTGTCTAGTGTTTCAAAAGGAGTTCTGTAGATTTTAGGTAGTCATGTTATTTTATTTCCAGATATTTAAATACCCTTCAGACTGCTTTTAAGCCCCTCAAAACAGTTCAATGTATAATTGTAGAAATGCTTTAAATGTTGTGTGTATAGCACTTTGATGCTTTCTGAAACTTTTATATTTAGACACACGTGAATCATTTAATCACGAGCATATTCTGAGTAAATTGTTGTTAGTTTAACTTGTTCAAATGTTATATGATTACTTTTGAGTAGCATTTATTAAACATGACCCGATTACATTTGCTTGGTTGTTTGTCCACTTTGATATGATTATGCAAGATAGGTCTATGTTGCATTGAAAAATGGAAATTATTACGAAGAGGAAGAAAAAGGTTGACTTCAGAAAATTATGGAAAAAAAGAATGAAAATTTGGTTTTATAACACGTTAGAATTTTAAATGTCTTTAGGCTTTTACTTTAGGAGTGATTGACAAGTTAGAAAATCTTTTACAGAACATAATGAAGAAAATGGAGAGAACCAAGAGAGAGCTAGACAAGATGCCTGGTCGGTGTCTAGGGAAGACAAGATGGGTTGTAATCTGGACTTGGTGGGGATGTGTATCTCTGGCTTCTTCTATACAGCTGTTGGTTCTTCTCGTAAAACATCCCCATTCTCATTCACCGATGGACTGTGCTGGTAAAACTGGCCTTTATTAAAATTTCAATGTTTTATTCATAAGTATGTAAATTGGACTATATCATTCCTAAAATATCTTGTTATTTGTTTGATATTTTGTATTTTTACATTTCTTTTCTTTAAAGTTTGTTCTTGTAAATCTGATAAGAAGATTCTGATGTCTTTTATTTGATAGGCAAACAGGAACAAGTTTATCTTGTCTTGTATCCACAATGCCAAAGTGTCGTCATGAGAAGATCAGAAACTTTGTTAGTATGATGGCAGCCCAGCTTCAGATCACACAAGAGGCAGCATGTAAGAAATCTAAGGGCTGTAACTTTGAGAGAGCAATGGAAAACATGATGGCATTCCAGAATGCTGTGGATTCTCCTCTTGTCCAGATGCAGGGATCCCCCTTGGCATGCAGGTTTGTACTTCGAGACACTAACATATAGAGACAACAACTACGAAGTTCTCTGTAGATTGTGTTTATTTTGAATTTGCATGTTGAATGATTACTTGTATAATGGTTTACAACTTGTTACAAAGTAAAAAAAAAGTTATACAAATTATTTCAATTACTGTGTATGAATCAAAAATAAACTGGCTTCATTTAACAGTTTGTGTCCCCCATGTTTTCCAATTTAGATGAACAAGACTTGAACTTTCTTTCAGCATTATGGATGTGACATTAACAATGACCATGTCTGACCTGAAGGACTGCCCACAAGAGGTTTACACAATGGTCAGTGGAGGAATTCACGTAATGTACAAGGCCAGGGAGGCTGTCTGTATGAAGGGGAAGTATCCTCACATTGACATGCCCAAGGTCCCAATGCTGGATGAGGTGACCACACTCGGAGCTATTGTTAACAGTCCTTTTGCAACAAAAGAAACTGTTTGCCCGTGAGTACAGAACTATTGAGTTCAGATTTCATTTAAATAGTTATAGATCAAGATCTGTACATTCAATGTAAAGCATGCAGAAAGGAATTATTTCGTTCTATGAACATCATTCTCATATAATATCGAGTGACTTTGTGTATTTCATTATTGCAACCAAGTTAAATATGTTATTTTATGTTGAATTCATATTATGATATTAAGTTATACAGAAGCAAATAATGTAATTTCTTGTCTCTTATCTTTAGGTTATTTGAGATAGCCATGAAGAAGCTGATGACAATGAAGTCAGACGAGGTCTCGCCAGACTCGGTAATGCATCTGATGGACACCAGCATGAGGATGATGGGAGAACTGTGTGCCGACGAGAAAATGTGGGCCGATCTGATGAACCGCACCCTAATGAATGACCCCAATCGACCCTGCATGTTTACAGAATCGACCATGTGTGACCTGGATCGTGCCCAAGTCTGCGTCGCCCAGTCTCAGCTGGATATGCTGCTGGGTGATGTGGAAATGTTTGGATGGGAGCCTGTTTGTCGGTATGTTGTGTTGTGAACTATTAGTGATCTTAAAAAAATTCTTTTGTAATGTAAAAGATTTATTCAAAATTAGAGTTGAGGAATTATGACATGAATTAATTGATTCATTGCCAAAACATCTTCAAAATCTGGGAATGAGCTTAAAAAGAACGGTATTGAATTTCTGAGCCATGTCCATTTGGAATTCAAAAAATGTGTTATTGCTGATATCTTAATTAGCCTTTAAACACTGCTTGGTGTGTCATATTCTGTTGAAAGAATTTCATTCTATTATTTATACAGTGGCATTGAGAAGATGACAAGATGTGTGCAGTACATGACAAATGGATGCAAGAATTCCTCTGAAGTGACCATAGAGAGAATCAGTCCCAAAGTGAGGGAGATTTTCTCCACTGCTGCCGATCACTGCCCAGTCAAAACCTTACTGGAGATGAGAGGGGCATGCTACCCCAGGAAATGTAACATTCAACAGGCTCTCAGCTGCTTCAGCATTCCAACTGAGAGTGACATCGCCTCTGGCCAGACTTGCAGGTATGTCAGCTAAAATGGTAGTGGTGGTGGGGGGGGTATAAGGGAATGAGATATATTAAAGAATTACAGATGTACATCACTCTATAGATGAATGGTTATACATACAGGTGACTCTCGATGGCTCGAACTCCGATCTCTCGAAGTTCTCGATCTCTTGAAGTGAACCTCTGGTCCCGTTTTTTTCCTCTATATAACTAAGCAAAATTACTCCTGATCTCTCGAACTTTTATCTCTCGAAGTTCTCTGTGCCTTTAGGGTACACATATTTCATTGAATTTTACTCCCTATCTCTCGAAGTTTTGATTGCATGTGTATGTACAAGCCAATGAAGCGTAAAATTGATGCAGCCTGAACTTACCTGGAAAACACTGAACGGCTGGGGCTTGGTTTGAGGTGTTAATTGGGTGTTTACATAGATGACACTTCACTAGTTGGTAGTCCATGTGTTGATATAATTAATTAATTATTGTTGGTATATTATAAAATGTTTTTAAATTCACAACTTATTTTGACTTGAAAACGAGATGATTTTTAGAAAATAATTTATAGTCGAATCTATAAGTTCCCATAGGCTATGAACTTTTATTAGAGTCTACATAATCCCAGTATGGCAAATATTGCACAAGAAATTCCTTTCTCAAGGACTAAATACCGATTCAGAAAAATCTTTTGAACAGCTGCAGTCTGTAGGTGAAGGACCCTATCAAGCCGCGGAATAGTCAAACCGACAATTGCTATTCGGATTTCATGTAATCATTAAATAAGAACAAATAAGTATTGAAACTTTAGGAATTCGTTTTATTTAGTCGAAATACGATCATTGTTGTTGACATCAAGTAAATATTACCTGTAAAATATGATAGAAAACGTGCAATGACTTTATTTACATATCTTTCCGGTATCTATAAAAATATAACTTCGATGATCGGAACTGAAAATTCCGGATTTTATTTACTTTCTATCTCTCGAACTTTTCTTGCGGTCCCTTGAACTTCGAGAGATCGAGAGTCACCTGTATATCAAATTCAGAAATCAGTAAAAAATAAATTTTTGTAAAGTCCTTGTATTTTGTGCCTTTAGGGTAATTCTTTTTTAATTGTATGTGACTGTATATATTTTTAATTGAAAATGAAAGGTAAATGCTAGAGTTTTGATAAGAATGGTCTATATGTCCAGATGACCAATTAATATGCAATTCAGGATTTTATTGATAACTTCTGAACTTGAAATAAATTCATTTCAGTTTCATCAACAAGACACTTAGCTGTGTAACAGGAAACATCAATGGATGTGGAATGTTGGAATCTGCCCAGCCTGTGGCTTATGCATTAAAGAGATACCTGGACTGGCTCAAGCCTTACTGCATGGACGTTGTGGCCGACCGGATGCTACAGGCTCTCCCAGAGTGCAGCGTCAAATACCTGGACGGATTCAACTTTGTTCTGACCCACTCCACCAATTTTACACAGGATTTCTGTGGCTTCCACATGCACATGGCTGATCAGTGTGATGAGATGGATGATTTACCTGCCTTTTCTACATACAGCAAAGCCAAGCTCTACTCTAGGGCTGCCATGATTTCATGGATGTGTCAGAAAAGTAGGTGTTAACTTCTGAAATGTGCATATCTTTTAAAATAAGGAATTTCCTGATAAAGGGAAGTAGTTGTTAAAGACATAAAACAGATCATCAACACATGAAAATGCAGCAGAAGAATTAATTTTGTTGACTTGTTTTGACTAGAGGTTCTGATGCTGCATTGTTGTGAAGTGTTGGTCATCTGTTTTACGTTTTCAAGTTTACAACTTTAGAGACAGACCCTATTGAATAATGTTTTAGATATCCACACATAAACGTGTACTTTCGACCTAAAGGTGTTGGTCTTACGTTTTTCTTTGGTTTCATACTCTTAATTCATCAAATGCTGAATATACAGAAAAGATATTAATAGATAAAAATGAACAAGAGTTGTTCTGAAAATAATTTGAAAGTAAAATTCTCTGTCTTGTAGATGGTTTTGGTAAAGTACTGAATGAGACTAGGATAAAAACAAGAATGGAGGAGCTATACATGGAATCCAAAAGTGTGCCAGGTAAACAAAATTCTCCTGTAGAAATCTTCATTTTATCTGAATGTTAACCTAACTATAGAATCTATTGTTAATGTGCTCAATATTTCAGAAATGGAGATGATGAATTATGAAATGGCTGGGTCATGTTTGACTGTTTACATGCTGCGGCTTTTAGAGTTTTTCTCTTTACCTATTCCCCAAAGGGAAGTTCTCTGCAGGTACAATTTTATTTTTGTTAATGATGTAAAACAAAAAATATACAGGTAAATGTAAAGAAGTTGGATTAAGTAATTTGTCAATTTTGTTAAAAACAAAGAAACAAAACCAAAAAAATGAACAAGCAACCAAAAAAATATTATAATAAAACCCAAGCAAACCAAAATGCAGAAGCAAATATTTAATTATCAAAGTATTTTTTTGTAGATCTGTTGAACATACTAAAAAGTGTGTGCATGACCACTTTGCCAATGCGACAGAAGCCAGGAAACGGACAGCTATGGACGCAATGAAGGTAGTGATGATGCTTCACCAGCAGGTCTGTCCCATGGAGATGATGGAGAGGCCAAAGACAAACAACAATACCTGTAATGTCAACGCCAGTGTCTGGTGTCTGGGTATGATGGGAAAATATCTGTCCTCGGCTTCAGCCTTCCACACAGAAACTCACTGTGGGTAAGTTATCAAATGTATGGCAAGTCATTAACCCTAACAAAAGTATTACCAGTGGAAAATATACTGCAATATTTTAACATCCCCCCCCCCCCCCTCCATTTGATGATTTACTTTATGACTAGAATTTTACAAGTATTTTAGTAACTGTAAACCAACTTTTATTTGTGTATGAGAATTATTTGCGAGAATCGTGATCTACTTTAAGTTGCGCGTATTAATCGCCGCTACCCATTTATTTATTTTTGCTTTGTTTTTGTAGAAAATGTTTCCTTATTCGTGAAAATTAATCGTCGCGGATTGATTTCAAACTGAAGAATTGCAAATAAAAGATGACGCGAATAATAGTTGGTTTACTGTATTTCAAATGCAATTATTACTCTTCAGATTTTTTTTCCCTCCCCCTCTCAAAGATAACACAAGTGCAGTGCAGTAATGCTTAATAAATAAATTGTATATTACAGTGCCATAAGCATGGGTATGCATTGTGTTTACAACAACACTATGAACTGTTCAGCATCTGAGAAGGCGCTAGTAAAAGAAGCCATGGAACCTATTCTTAGCCTAGCAGGATCAGCATGTGAAGTAAACACTGAAGAAGCATGTAATGTAACCAAGGCTTTGATTGGTCGATTTATACCAGAGACATGTGATCAGACAGCCATACAAAATTGCTGGGATTGGTACAACAATGCAAAGGATTACTACATTTCAACCAATAACACAAAAGCTCTCTGCAGGTATTTCAAAAAACATCAAGAAACTATAATAGAGAATAAGAGAATTTGGGATTCTATGAAAAATTTGTGTGTGCGTGTCAGGGTTGCAACAAGCTAAGCAGTATTTCAATTTTATGGAAAAGAATGTGTTTCCTTATCATTTAGCATGGGACAGCAGGCAGTAATGTGTGCTCAAGCCAGTTCTAGAAGTTGTGATGAACCAACCACAAAAAGACTTGTAACAGATCCTATCCAAACCCTCAAAACCGCATTACAAACGACATGCAGGGCCATGTTTTCTGAGATGGAGACAAGAGCTCGGGACAACAGCACAAAGACATGTGAGATAAAGCCAGCAATGGTGCCATGTGTCGGGGATGTAGAAATGTGTTTTAGCAGTTCGGATCCAGCAGAAATTTGCAGGTACTTATAGATTTTGATTGAGGGGATGGCACAAATTTAATATCAAATTAAGATTCTTTATTTACTAAATTTGAAAAGAAATCTCTCATTTGATTACAATATGAATCATATTTTAGGATCATAATTACATAGCCTGCATGTTTTTTGGTGCATTTTGATGTTTCAGATACATGATGGTAATCTTTAAACAAATTCTTGCTTACATCAGTAGAATGCCAGTGTTCTTCCAAAACAAAGTGCTACAATTGTATTTACATACCTTGTAGGAACCAGGACTCCATCAGGGCCTGCATTACTCTTATGATGAAGGGCTGTGACAAATACATGGTGTATTCCTACTCCTCCTCCATCAAAATGAATCAGGACAGCTTGGAGGAAGCCATTAAAGGACCTTGTAACCTGGTCCCTGATAACCTTCCCACAATGCCGAGCAACTTCTCCCAAGACATGAAATGCATAGCAGGCAATGCCGTGTTTGAAAAGTATTTGTTCGACAATTCTGCCACAGAGGGAAATCTTTGTGAGATTTTCACAAACATGTCAGAGTGTATTTTGGCCAATGTCTCAGCTGTTTCTCTACCTTGGAGGAATGCCTTGGAGTCCATCAGTCATACTGTTAAGAAGCAAGTGCATTTCAGGTGCTCTATTGTAGGTAAGGAAGATTAAGTGTCAGTTACTCTTTATTTGTGAGATTTTTTTTTTCATGGAATAAACAATCTTCTCGTAAAATTTTCATTCTCAGGTATATTAATCTTAAGTGAAAAAAAGTTTTTCAAAAATAATTTTGTTGAATTTGAGATCTTTAGACAAAGTTATTTGGTATGTTTTGCAACAATTTTAATTATATGGACACTATAAAATAGTTGCAAAAGTATGTTTTTTAATTTCAAATAAAAATATTAAATTTTTGTTCACTTTCTTTTCAGATAACATGAACATGGTATATAAAGATGATGAAAGGAATTCAACAGATTTTGAAATGCCACAAAGTATGTGTTTTAATTTAAGAAATACATATCAGGTGTTCAACTGTTTTATTAAAAACCAAGGACACAAATTTTGTTTTTCCTGTGCTACAATTAATATGCTTTGGGAGAAAACCAAAATGCTTAAAGTACCTTGAGCATGGAAATATACATGTACATAAGCAGTGAAGATAAAAAATCAAAATGAATGTATTTCTCTTGAATTATTGTAACGTATTGAAATAATCAAATGTGGATTTCATTCTTGTAGATTCTACTTGTGATCCCTTCACTGCCTCGATGTGTATGTACAATTACGCTGCCTCTAACCTTTTCCCGGCATTTTATCCCATCAGAGAAAGAGAACTAACATGCAGGTAGATGTACATTTTTTTTTCTGAATCCTTCATAGGGATCTGCATGTATTTATGTTATATGTAAATTGAAGGAATGGTAGAAGTAGAAAGAATACCTATTTTATTTCGTTCGTTATACTTACCAGTCATAAATATACATTAGGATATCTTCCCCTTATTAACGTTCATAACTCGCGGGCAAGCGTTTAAAAGAATAAGATTCAAACACTTATAAGACCGAGATCACATCTCAGGTGCTTGCCCAAATCAGTTCATCTTCCGGCGTGCAACAGAACGTTCATATTTTTTTGGCAGAGATTTCTCAGCCACGGAGTGATACAAATACTTTGTATTTGTATAAGGTATTGGTATAGATACTCTCTTATGCTCTTAGTTTAAGTATGGAAGAAGCCAGTTTTATTTCGAACGACGAATTAAATTCGGGCTCGGAATTCCAGAATTTACAGTCAGTAATGGAGGCCAAAGGAAAAAAACCGCGGTCCGGTAGGAAATCCTCCAGCAAAGCTAACGAGAAAATGGAACAATTAGAAAACAGAGTCAACGAAAGGTTAGACACTATGATGAATTTTTTAAGAGAAAGTATTCAAACTTTGTCCAGCAGTGTTTTAGAGAATACAGCTTCTCATAATGTACACGAGACAAACGTGTCTCATAATTCGTTAGCGGATCAGGATACCGGTGGTTTATCCACGCGGAGACCTGAGCCCATGGTATCAAATGTAGACGATTCATCTGGAATGCGTCGGATTATACCTTTGGAAAGTGAAGTCCAAATTGAAGGGACATTAAGTGTGCCTGAAATGGACGATATGATATCATTAGCTCCAAGTGTCAGAGAAGTACGTGAGCTATTGGGTGATAACGAATCCTCAGTTCAAGAGGAATCTATTACTGCCCATGATTTTGATAACAATCAACATAAGTTGGACAGCAACAACAACAATAGATTTCAGAACTTGATCAATAAAAGTGACGAGCATACAAAAACTCTAACTGATATTTTTGGCAATGTTTCGTCTTCAGAGGAAGAAAAAACTGGATTAGTTTTAGACAAAACACAAGAGGAGATCTTGAAAAAGTCATGGAGAATTACTGATCCTGAACGCTTGTCTGCTTATAGAGATGAATATAGACAATGTTTCCCTGTTCATCCAAACTCGGCAGCATTTCTACAAGTTCCAGGGCTAGATGACATTTTAGAACCAATGTTAAGAAAAAAACACGGAAATAAAACCAAAGGTTGGGGGAAAAGTAAACATTTAATTTCCCAGCCGTACAAAAGTATTGAAACTTTGGCATATCAGGGACAGATAGCTGCCCGTATGGGTATTATTTCATTAAGCTACATGCAGCAAGCTTTAGGAACGTTGTTAGATTCTATAACTTGTCAAGATGCGGACACAGTTCAAGCAATTAAAGACATTTTCTCCATGTCTACCAAGGCACTAGA